>NW_025336598.1:36413120-36413400 GCF_004798865.1 Varanus komodoensis
GACCAATATACTTACAGCTCTGCTCAATATATATCTCTATAAAAACAGTAAATGAAACATTACAATGATACAATGAAAATGTGGCACACAGAGCAACACTATTTAATGAATATTCACAAAAACATTAACATTACATGGAAAGCAATAAATTCAATTCAATTTAGCAGATCCTTCAAAATAAAAGCAGTGCAGTTGTATTGCTTGCATCTATATTACGACGATATATATTTGCATTGACTTTTAATTTGCCAGTGACCTCATGTGGGCCAGTCAGGGTCAG
>NW_025336598.1:36413500-36634811 GCF_004798865.1 Varanus komodoensis
GTGTTGGGAAAATTTGGATAAATCCTGTCAGAAAAACATTGCTTCTGTGTGCTTTTGCATTGTGGAATCAATCCTGTACGCCTTCTCAAACCAAGCTAAGTCACTGTTTCAAATGGCCTTCCTCCCCCGCTCCTTTTTCTCACCTTTAGCTGTAAGCTACAGTACACAGGCCATTTAGTGCAAATATACATTATATACCTTCACAATGATTAAATAATTCTTGTTGGAAATCACAGTTTACCAGGAAGTATCTTTTGCTAGCCCAGAGCGCTCCATGTGCCCTGGCCATTCAGAATGATGCAGATGCATTACTTAGGGTCTGAGTCTAGATGAGCTTATGAGTTCATGAATAGTTTCTCAGAAGTTTGAATTTACATGTTTAAGCAGACCTGGAAATGGGTTCAAGTTACTCAACTAAAGTGTCAATACACTGCAATTAGAAATATTGTAATCTCATTGTCACTGTATGATTGGCTGCTCTTCCTTTATCTGTTCTGTATGTGATGACCTCAGGATCTTATTGTAATGTCTGCATTCTGTCACCAATTGCTCTGTACCTGTGTACGTGACCGGGAGGGTATAAAATACCCTGTAGTTGTATTGAAACCTTGCAGCGAGTTTACCTCTGCTTGCACGGTAATGCATTATCGTGAGTCTACCGCGGGAACCTGGGCAGAACAATAAAGCCACAGATGATCTTAACACTTGATCTTTCCCACGAACCTGAGTTTTATTTCCTCCTCACAAATTGAAATTCTGGGATTTTCTGACACCTGCAAGGCCCCCAGTCCCACATAATTTTCATGTTATTCCTTAAGGTTTAAAAACTAGCAATGTAGAAGGAGGTTTATCATACTGCAAAGTAGTTTGAAGCAGCAGTTTTTGATTTGGAGAGCACACTCTCCTTCTGACTTGCAATTAGCTTCTTGGGCAAATTCTTTTCATTTGGCTGCCCCACTTTGCATTCTGGGAAATGAGCATTTTGTGAGCAGGCATGCCTGCTATGGCAGCTATCCATGCAAACCACCCCATGGCGACTTCTCCATGACAAGGCCCTTGACACTCACAAAAGTCCAAATGTGCCAACGGCCCCAAAAGTTTGGGGACCCCTGCATTAATGCAGGGGTTCCCAACTTTTTGGTATCTTTGGTCACAGTTTAAATCTTGAAACAGTGTTCTGGGCACCAAAGCAAATCAGCTTCTGCTAGAAGTGCAGCATGGGGAAATAAAATGGTAGGAGCGTTCCTGTCTCTGTGCTTGTATGAAGCACTCTGTGTCTGTCATTGCTCACTCTGGCATCTCTCTTTCTGGCCATTTTAAAATCCTTCTTTCACTGGCTTCTCTTTTTCTGTCTCTCCAGCTGGCTCCATTCCTCCTTCCTTTGTGCTCGTGCTCTCTCTCTCTCTCTCTCTCTCTCTCTCTCTCTCTCTCTCTCTCTCAACTCATGTATGCGAATGGAACATTTGTAGATGGGAAGGAGAAGCTGCCCTACTGTTGGCATGGGAATATCCCTGCTGCCCCACAGGTCCTTGGCAGAGGTTAGACTTCTGCCCCCTCCAAGCCATTTTTAGCAAGATAGGATCCCCCACTACATGCAGGTCTCCTGTACTGGAAAAACACTAGATGGGGTCAAGAGCCTTTAATCAACCATGATCCCTGTTGCCCCAGGGCTCTGTGTTTCAGGAGGAGCTTCCACCCCTGTCCATCAGGTTTTCAACAGGCTTTTCCCTCTGCACAAGTGACTAACAGGGAATTGCTCCATTCGCTTGCACAGAAGGAAACAAATCTGGCAACTGCTTCAGCTTGGCTTCGCAGGTGTTGGCCTGTTGGAAAAATGGTGGGGCACAGGCCCTTTGTTAGGTTACACAGGGGTGGGGGGTGACCTTTTCTTTCCATTTACAGATCGATTAGTGCAGAAATCACTACATTATGTTTGGATGGCCTGCACTGACTTCCAAACTGAAAAGCATAGACCACTAAACTTCACTATTAGGTGAAATGAAGATGTGAATGTGTTATGAGAACCATTTCCATATATTCTGGGAATCACCTTAGCTTAGAGACTATTTCTGTGCTGTGCTGCCTTTGGTGACAATTGGCCTTTCCGTAAGAGTGTATCACTAATAAAAAGGCTGGGGCCTGGTTTAAAGGCCTACAGCAAGCCCAGCGCCAGCATTTGGCAAGCTGGAGTGTTTGCCGGGCGCCCCCAGGGCTGATGCTTTGCCTGCTGCATACACCCCTCTGTGGTGATTATTCCAGCTTACTCCTTGCCCACTGCATTGAAAACAGGCTTCTGGGTAAGCCTCTTTGCTCGTGCAGGGGACACTGATGGTTGCGGTAATGTCACCATCAGGGGGACAGGATGACCAGTGGTGAGCAACAGGCCTTCCAGTGGGCAATGAGGTGCTTGCCTGGCAGCAGGTAACCTAGTGGGATAACACCCAGAAGGAAAAGCAGTGTGGGTAGGTTTGGTTAAGGAGGATCGCCCCACTGCCACTCCTACCATTCATGCCTCCAGCTGGCCACGGCTGCCTCTGCTGTTCTGCTGTTCTCCAAGGCCACTTTGGATTTAGAGCAAAAACTGCAGGAGGAATGCAGCTGCATGGCACACCTAGCTGGGCCTGAACGCGGCTGCTGTGTCCTTTGCACGCAGCCCTTAACACGAGTGTGCTAGTTGTGTGGCACCGAAAATATGCAGGCGAATGTTTCCTTCTCCCGTCCAGGTTTAAAAGATTTTTAAACTCTGGGAGCTCTTTAGATGCCAGTGGTCATGGCTTTGAATTTTACAAGCAAGAGTGTATTCTGATCGTAAATTCTCTAGAAGGTTAAACATAAATTAGTCATAAAGCTGGCGAAACTTGAAGGTTGTAAGAGGATCTCAAAATTTCCAGCGTTTTTTAATCCTCTCCATGTTTGTTTAATTAAAAGGGTGGGGAGAAGAAAACTAATTTCTTTCTTGCTTTTTTTTAAAATGCCCCTCTTAGTTATAACCTCAGACTTTCATGTGCAGAGCACTATGGAGGACTGCAGATCTGAGCTCCATTTAAGACAACAAAGTGGTATTTGATAGTCTGTCTCTTCTGTAGAACAGCTCTTCTTCCTGTCTTTGATGTGTGGATGGTTTATTTAATCAATTATTAATCAAAGTTATGGCATTCTTCTTATATATTTAGGTAAAACTAAAAGATGCCTCTCCTTGCTTTCGTGGTTAAATAAATGTTTAAACAGATTTTAGAAATACTTGGGTTTTGATTCATATCTATCTGTATCTCATAAAGATTTCAGATTTTGTTTTTCTCTTTCTCTTTCAATATATTGACATCTATACTTTATCTATATCTATACCTATATTAACTTTCTCCCTCTCTGACCTAACCATGTAACTTCTCTTTCTGTAGGTAAATAAGTTTGGAATATGGTTTTTAAAATATTTTAAGGTATTTATTATTTTATACTGTTTTACACTACATTTTATATGCTGTTTTACACTACATTTTATATGCTATACCACTTCATATACAAAGCACTATATAAGGCAGTTTGAACAAACAAACAAAAATGGTTCAAGGAATAAAGTCTTAACTATATGATTAGGCATAAAAGACAGCGCTCCCTTGACAGCTTACCTTTCACTAAATAGTGAACAGAGAGGACAAATAATTTTATTAGTCATTCCTTTGCACAGGTGTTTGCGTTGGCATGCAGCCATGCAAATGGCACACCATCATGGTGCAAAGTGGACAGCTGGATACTTTGCGCAGGGAGAATCTCAAGCAGTTGGTAATGTTTGGCAGCTTGATACAAAGGAGGAAAATTGACTGCTAGAAAAACCTCAACTGCAGCTAATTAGCAGCAATGAACTGTGGGTAAGGACAGTCCATTTTAATGTGAGAAGAATTTTGCAGTAACCACAGCCCAGGAGAGAGAAAGGAAAAAAGTGTCTAGAAGGAAATGCTCTCTAGCTGACCCTTGTGGCAATCTATGTTTCACATTGCAATAATCCTGTAAATTACTATGCTTTCTTATACAGTATCTTGGAGTTAATTAGTAATTTAACATTCCTCTACACTACTAAATGTCTTTCTTGCATTATATTATGTTGTTTCATGGTCCTACCTTAACACTAATGGGTTTTTGTTATATTTTCTCAAAACACTAACAATAAAATAAAAATGAGTGAGGGAAAATTAATTAGTTTCACTTTTACCTTTGATTTACCTATTATTAAGTGGTGGTGTGTTTCCCCACCCTTATGAAGCTACAGAGAGGTTCCCACAATGCAAATATGGGTGGGCACTAAGTGCAAAAGATAGGAATTGAACATTGAGCCAGGTTTTGAAATCTGCACTGCAGCCTTTAGAAGGGACACACAAACATTACTACCAAGCTGAATGAGTAAGGAATGATCAATTAAGTCTTCTCTCAAATATTATGCTTTTCTTCATGTTTAATGGTTATCAGTACAGCATAATTGACATTTATTTGATCTATGCCTGGTTTCATAAACAGAAGACATGTTTCAGGCTGGAGGTTGGAGAAATCCACAACAGACTCAAATCAGTTCGATTTTCTAAGAATCTGACCCACAGTTTCTGCCCCAGACTTGCTTTTCCTAATTTGTATGGATTCTGTGGACTTGCAGATCATTTTTCCCCTTTCAGTAATTTTGCGTAAAGTTAGTCAATGAAAAATATGAAAAATAAAAAGTCTACATTTCTCCCATAGCTAAAGCATTAGAATACACTTTTTGAAGGGATTTGCTTTGCTTTTGGAATGCACTTTTGAAGAACTGCAAATTTAGGCAAATACATATGAATGTATTTGTGCAAAATCCGATTCTCTCAAAGAGAGGACAATGGAAGCCAAAGCTCCTGAAAATCCGTGAAACTTAGATGAAATGGCTTGACAATGTTCGTATGTTCCTAATTTCAAGAGAAGGCACATTTCAACTCTCCTCTTAGAGGCAAACGATGATTGCACAAGTACCCTATTTCAACTAGGACACTCTCTCTCTTGCTGTGTGTGTGTGTGTGTGTGTGTGTGTGTGTGTGTGTGTGTGAGAGAGAGAGAGAGAGAGAGAGAGAGAGAGAGAGAGAGAGAGAGAGAGAGAGCAGTTTAGAAACATGGGAAACTGACTTAACACTGAGTCAGATCATTGGTCCATCAGGCCTAGTATTGTCAACACTGACCGTGGATTTCTAGGTCTCAGGCAGGACTTGTTGCTTGCCTTACCTAGTGCCTTCTGCATGCAAAACTACAGCTCTTCCCCTCCACTGGGATAGCTAGCAGTACACGATCTACCATGACAGGCAGATGCTTGGCAGAATCACTGGCCATACCCTTTATCAAACCTGCTGCCCGAGAGCCTTTATTGAGGACAGAACTGTGAGCTTTCTGCATCCATATGGAAGCCTGACCACATTTCAGCCAGACTTTGTGATGCTTAATCTTTTGCTGCTAGAAAAGAGATTTAGAATCATGGTTACAACATAAGCAACATAAATCTAGAGTATAATTACAAAGGTGAAGGATTAATTGGAAGATAGGTTCTAGGTTAATCTAACATAAATTAAACATTGGCACTTCTTCCTACTCCTCAAGTAATCTTCTTCTGCCAATGATGGCTTTCATTTTAGAGAAGTCAGAGTTAAAGTGGGCAAGATTGGATTTGCTCACAAAAGGCTTTTGCCCTTCTCTTCTCTTCTCTTCTCTTCTCTTCTCTTCTCATGTACACTTTAAGTTTTGGTCCTAAAAAGATCAATGTATACAATAGAACAGTATTGGTTAAAGAAAAAGAGATAGAAAAAAGAAAAAAAGAAAGAGAAAAGAACAGGGGGAAAGTGCAGAGCATTTCCTAGGAAAGGAAGCATTTGGAAAGGGTCTGCCAATTCAACACAAAACATTTCCTGAAGATTTTGTCTCTGGGGACTTCTGCTAAAAGAAGTGTTGCTACCATTTAAAACCCCATTCTTTGCAGCGGGATTTGAACATTCCATAAAAAATTCATCCCTGCTTTAAGAGATTTCTGCTTTTCTGTCCCCTCTATTGTTAGACAAATTGAAGTGTGCACTCTGAAGGAGTGTGGCAGTGAACTGAGAATTTATTTACTCATTCGATTCTAATATTGAGAGAATCTACTCCCTTCGTTCAAAGGGTAGAGCAACAATGCGAATGACACTGAGGTCAGCCGGCACTTCACAGCTACCTGTGAGATAGAATTGTTCTCATAGCAGATAGGAAGTGACTGAAACCTCTTTTTCTCATCAATGTCTATTATGATTGATGGCTCTATGGTCACATTGAATATGCCCTTTTTAAATAATTCACAATGTCATCATCATAGTACTAGTTTATAACTAGCCTGTTATTTTTACCTTTGTTCATTCACTATCAGAAGGTTTGATAAATTAAATACTATGGGTTTTAGTGGTATTATAACACACTGAAGCATTGGAGGGATATATATATATAATATTCATTTTCTTTTTTAAATCCCCCTGAATACATCCATTTCCTTCCCTCTCTTCCTTTAACACACACACAAACACTGGTAGTTTCTGATAAAACAATTTGCTGAATGAACCCCTCCTGAATGAACCCCTCCTCCCCTCACCACAAAATAATGATAAATACAAAATAAATGCAAGATGTGAAATTTTGTCCACAGGGACTTGTGCTGCCGAATTATAAAATAGCTTCATATTTATCCATCATACATCACTGGTGCAACAAGTGTCCGGGGCGGGGGGGGGGGGGGGGGTGATAACGAATAGTTTTATTCCAAAAGTCAATCGTTTTTTTTAATTTCCTATGTTTTTGGATTCTTTAAATTCACTGGGAGAAGGGAGAGAGGGACAGTTACTTAGATCTAAACCATTTTAACTATGAGATTATGCCAAAATATTTAACTGAGAGAAATGGATAGCTATTTGTTTTAATTAGATGACATCTTAGCTGTTTGACTTCATTTGACTGCCAATTACTTGTGAGGGGAAAATCCTACTAAACTGTTTCCTTGTGTCATCCATACAAACTGTGGTATTAAGGGAATGTATTACATTTGTAGCACTTAGTCCAAATGGCATTTCATTATTTCTCAATAAGGCAATCTTTTTCTCTCTATATATTTTCTAGATATGCATTGTGGTGGGGACAGCTTACATTCAGTGGCAGCTGAGAGATCAAGTTAAGAGGACCACACTGATTGTCTATCAAAGAATACATGGAGGGAAGGATTCTCTGCCCCTTCTGGAATTTAAATATAAAGCAAAAAAAAAAAAAAAAAAAGGAATGGTTAAACACTGCAGTACTTGGTGTGAGAAAGCTAAAGTGGACCACAATGGGAAATTTTCAATCAGAGGAACATTAAGTGTTTTACTCTGGAAATAGCAAATTCAGAAGGAATGGAGTGGGCTCTAAGAGCAAGGCAAGATGTCGCAACAGGCAATAAGGGGAATCATATCAATTAGAATTCTTGGAAAACCTATCAACATAACCACCATTCACGCCTACACTCCAACAACAGATGCTGGAGAGGAAGAAATTGAGAACAGGTGTTCAAGTGGGAATTAGTAACACACCGAAACAAGGCATGCTTATCGTCACTGGTGACTGGAATACAAAAACAGGAAACAAAGCAGAATCAAAATTGTGGGCAGATTTGGCCTAGAGTTAAGAAACAAAGGAAAACAAAGAACAACTCAAAGAATACTGTGAAGCCAGCAATCTGTTTGCTGCTTTACTTTCTTTGTCATCATGAATTTAAAGGACTTGGATTTCCAGATGAAGACCTTATGTCATTTTATACAGAGGCAAAATCATGTATAGGATGTTAATGGAGCTGTTCAGACAGAGTAACTAACTGAACAGCAGTGGACTGATGAAAGCAGGAACACTATGGGTTTTGCAAGTATAGCAATCAAGGTATCTGCATTTGTTTATTTATTTTTACAGTTATCATGGCAGCATGGATTGCACTTACTACCCATGTGGAAACCCCACAAACTCTGATTAAATTCCAATCAAGTACAAATCTCTCTCTCTCTCTCTCTCTCTCTCTCTCTCTCTCTCTCTCTCTCTCTCTCTCTCACGCATGTGTGCTCATACCTTATATATGCACCTTCTTTAGCCAGTGAGCTTCTCATTCAGCAATGAGCTTTTCCTTTGGCTACTTTTTTTTATTTTTTTATTTTTATTTTTCGATTTTATATCCTGCCTTTTTCCTACAAAGGGCTCAAGGCAGCTTACATCATTCTCCTCCTCCATCTTATCCCCACAACAACAACCCTGTGAGGTAGGTTGGGCTGAGAGGCTGTGACTGGCCCAAAGCCACCCAGTTGGCTCCATGGCCAAGCGGGGACTCGAACCCGGATCGTCTGAGTCCCAGGCTCTTAACCACTACACCACACTGGCTCTTCTACAAACATTTTTAAGTTTATTTCTTTAGTGACCTCTTTGCAATTTTATCAGCTTTAATGTTTGCATTTTGTAGATATCAATTGCAATGGCTGATGGCTGATACAAATATGTCTACGTATCTGTATGAGCTCCATTTCTGTTGTTGCCTCTACTTTTTCTTTGGTTCCTTTCAAAATATAATACAATTCCCTGGGACCAAGTGATGATATTTCCAAAAAAGGGATATTGTTTTTTTTCCCACACTAGTCATTTACTGCAGAATTGCACATTTTGTTCAGTTCAGTTTTTGATATGAACTTACCATTTGCAATTTTTCCCATAAATAGGATGGAATGATCTTAAGTTTTGTTTTGCTTTTTTCCCTTTCTGTAAAATGAACACAGTCATCTGTCCAAGCAGAGTGCTTTGACTGTGTAACTCTTCCTAGTTTGGGTTTCAGTTCCTATGAATTCAACTTTTTTTGGATATTGAATAAGGCTAGTCACTATTTTCTTTTATTGTCGGGTTGCTTTAACAACTATATGGCAGAAAAGGCCTCTACATTCTAGGAATAGCTATAACAATTAAATTGGATCAGTGTGGATGGAGAAGGATCTTGCTTAATTTGCTTTAAAAAAAGAATTTACATGAATCTTCACAAATTTCTTAACTGATGGGTTAGACAAACCTTGCATTAAAAATAAATAAACCCTTGTCCATTTGTCCACTGAAGCTGCCTTAACTCTGGGCACTCTCTTGCTGCATACCTTGCAATGGGGCTTAGAAACTTATAAAAATAACCCCAAGCAAGCAGAAATGCTCATTTCTAGAGCAAAGCAGTTTCGTGGAGTTTGCAGAAGGGAGCTCCACAGACCTGTCCTCATATGGAAACAAGAATTTCTGCTTGCTCCAGAGTTATTTTTAGAAGCACAAATGTTCCATTGCACAAGCAGGAACTACAAACACAATGGAACCTGGTAAGGCAAAGTGACCCCATTAGAAAGTGCTCTGGGTTACTCTATACTACTCTCTGTGTATTACATCTTGATGCAATATGTTCCATGGTTACCCATCAATTATGGTAGATCACAATTAAGCTTACAACTTAATTGCCATCGTTTTCATATGTGAATCAGTTCATTTGTAAGCATTTGTCATTACATTACCACATCTCGGTTCCCCAAATCATGTAACCAGCCCATTTTGTTTAAGCACCCCTGCCCATTTCTGGAACATTCCACGCAAAGCTGTTCATGAAGGATGGGTCATAAGGCATCCTCAAGTGGTAGTCAATGATTTAAGCCAGTGCCTGTAACCTGTAAATGGACAAAACCTATTGCACAGACTGCGGCCCTAGTAACGTTAGCCACTCTTTATGAAAAGAAAAATATTGTTATGTAATGAACTGTAAGCACTGGGAACTCATTTGAATGCATAATGTTTATGCTCACCCAGTTCCGCACAGAATTCAGATTGCAGCAAGCAGAACCCCTCTCCACATTGAACAGCAAACTATGTGCGTGGCAGGGTGGAAGTTTATAGGAAGCGTCTGCTGCAAGCGTGCTTCATTGCAGCCCAGTGCACCTGCATGAGCAGAAGGCGCTGTGAAAAGAAACCTTATAGCCAGCTTGCCACTTTGCTAACAACGGGGCTACTTTGCCATCTTCATTCAGCTGTGCCAGCATGGACTAGTGATACTTGAGGGAGCTGATCACCCATGCCTGTTAGCGGTGCCTTCTTACATTGTCCGTAAGGTACAGGCCTTAAGGACAGAAGACTGGTTGCCTTAAGACTCCAGTGCACATCACCATAATACCTGCGATGCCGTAGCATGAAGCTGTCCATATGATGCTAGGCTGCTTTAAAGCTACAGGTTCATCTGGCAGGAAAAGTCTAGCCAGATCCCAGCGTTTCTCAGGATAGTCCTTCAAACTGATTTCCTATTTGCTTAGATCTCATTCCCCCGCATGGGAGCCTCATGCATTTTCAGGCAGGAAAGAACCAAGGTCTCCCCGACTGGATAGCACAAAATATGTGCTACTTCCCCCCATGTCTGGCCACATTCCTGAGCAGCTTCATGCAATGGCAAGAGTGCCCATGATTCTCTGCTGTACATGCCTTTGCCATGTTAGACTACTTGGTTTAGTTTTGGTAGACCAGCAAGCTTTTCTTCTTTTCCTTTGCTGCACACTCTCACCACCTCATCCCTATTTACTCTTTATTGTCTTCCTTAACACTGCTAGCTTGTTTAGGTTAAACTGTAAGACTTTAAGTTAGCAGAAGGGAAGGGAGCAAAGAGGGGCTGACTCCTTGGCTGTTAGAGACCTGGAGTTTAGCTGGTGGCCCTCCTCCTGCCAAGGACATGATCAACATGAGGATGCATGAGAGAGGCCATCCTCTGGGTATGGCTGGTCTCCGTAGCAGTTGCTTTTCCCACTGAAAGCTCCCCGAAAGCCCTGGGGCAGATGCAAGGGAGCAGGTGTGCGTATGCAGCGCTGAGTCAAAATCTGTCCTCCACTCTCTCAAAACTTCTCTTATCTCATGAAAGAGGCTTTTGCTTTTCTTTCTCACTCTTGGGGCATTTTATAATTTCCTTTTGAATTCCCTTAAGGTGTGTTTGAACTTCCATAGTCACTCTCAGGAAGCCATGGGCTGGGGTTTCCTTTTATTGTGCATCTCTCTGTTGCTTGCAGCTTCTCAGGTCATCTCTGCTTCCTGGTCTGAAGTGACCTGGGGGAGCGATCACCTCTTTTCCTGGGCTTGAAATGCTGCTTAGGAGCCCCAGAAGGGTACAGGATGCCAGAGGAATGATTATACAATGCTTGTGCACTTGTCTCTACCATTTTGTAAGGAAAGCACAAGAACTCCAAACCCAACCCATGAAAATTTCTCTCATTGCTTCCCTTTCAAATGTCTTTTGGAAAGCAACCTCACCTTGTATCATACTGAATGCCGGTGGTTGAACGGCAATGGTGAAAGAAATGCTCGGCACAGCAGTAGTGACAACTGCCATATCTGCTTGTCCTCTGCCTTCTTTCCTTCCCTAGTCACTTCTAGTGATTGCGTATCAGGTGTTTGATCCACCACAAGTGGCCGCCAATGAAGAAGAGCAGTGACAGGGAAAATCAGCAAGGTGAGCACATCACATCCTTCATTTTAAATTGCCGGTTGTTGCTGGGCAGAGAGAAGGAGCAAATGTAGGACTGCCTTTTGGTAGATGTTCTATGTCTTCTGTGGCAGTTTCAGGTCCTAGCAGTGAACCGGGAGGTCTGGCTGGACCTTAGGGATGATGCCTCACCTCAAATCTTACTGTGCAGATCATTTATATGTGAACGATGCCTCTTCAGCGATCAGTGATAGTGATATGGTATTAATACCCTGCCCAGGGATGTGCAGATCAGCACAACACAAGCTTGTTAAGGTCTGCATTCCACTTTGAATCTCTTTCAGACATCCAGAGGTCTTGTGGTGTTGTTTGCACAAAAGATGTGTCTTCATTTGCATTTTTAAAAGTGTATGCTTCAGTTGTGTGCATATAAAATAGACACATTTCCCCCACTAATTAAAGCATGCTGTATTGTGCAACAATTTCCAGGTGTATGCATTTTTATGAGCTTAACACTACTCAAAATATTTACCTTTTATTGTATCCAAGAATGTGCCTTCACACAGCAGAAGTCTGTATAGCCCAGTTATATATGTTCAGTCGCTTGTTAAGCAGCCTTTCCCAACCTGGTCTCTTCTAGAGTTTTGGGACTTTAACTCCCAGCATTCCTGAAAATTGGCCATGTTGGCTGGCCCTAGAGGGAGTTGAAGACCAAAGCATCTGGAGAGCATTTGGTTGGAAAAAAAACCTTCTCCTATAACGGTACTTTTATTAGCCATAAGAGGAGTTTATAGCAAATATTAGGCTTGGCTGATGAACAACTGTGACTGTTGCTCCTGTGGTGTTTCCTAGTTATCCACTGGTAAATTACTCTCTTTTTCTTTCTCTCCCTTTTGTTAATGAATAACAATGGAATAATGATGAAATTTTCCCAGAAACCAACCTGTACTGAGCCAGATCAACAATATTTGTTTATTTATTTATAACATTTCTATGCCGCACCCATCGCCAAAGCCTTGGGGCAGCTCACAAGGAAAACAAATCAACAAAGCATAGAATAATATTAAAAATTTGGAGTTCTCGGCAATAATATAAAACCATTAAATAAAACACAGATTAACAATTAAAATATTGTTTAAATAAAAAGGTCTTGGCCCGGTGCCGAAAAACAAATAACGACGGCGCCAGGCGGACCTCTCTAGGAAAGTATGGACTGAAGTAAGTAAAACAACCATTCTGAGTAGGAGATAAAGAGTGCAGACTAGTCTCATGGTAGACACCATGTGCAGGTGTCTGAATGCCAGGATCTCCACCCTGATTTCCAGTTTATTCTGCGACTATGCAGCATTGTGCCTGATCCCTTTAGAACAAAGGCCTAAAACATATGATGTCTCTAAGAAAAGCAGAATTTTCCGTGTGTGTGTGTGTGCGCGCGTGCATGTACACACTCACACATGCACACATTTAAATGAAACACATTGGACCAGTTTGTGGTGTCTGAATGGAAGTCTTTAGTTTATGAAAATTATAATTATTTTGATTTTTTTTGTCCACAGTCAGCTTGAAATGTTGCAAAACTCTGCAGGTGCACATTGGTATAACAAAACCAATGAACAGATGGTGGAAGGTACCGGGCCAGCTCAAGGGATTAAATGCAAGGCTTTTGAAATTTAAAATTAAAGCTGGGTGATCTTGGGGAAAAAACGTGCCTGCCAAGCATGCTTGCTGGAGAAAAAAAAGTTCTTCAAGTTCTCAAGACAAGCTGACTTTGATTCAAATAAGCCTCTAAAACCTATGCATTTAAAGTACTTGGCAGAGCCGGAAACAAATGTGGTGAAGCAAAACTAAGATGTCTTCAGTGATTCGGTTTGTGATGACTGCTGGTCACATCTGTACCGTTATCTTTATTAGCCCTTGCTAGCCGTGAACACCTTGTCCCCTGCATGGCTTGGATAGCATGAACTAGTGACCCTGCCGAATTTCATAATTAGTCAGCTGCCCATTGGTCCATTCATAATGTTCACCTTTGTCATGAGTGTGTATTGGTGTATTATGAATCTACTATAAAATTCAGAATTGATTGTGAGCTCAAGAGCATAGACAGCCCTGCGCTGCACTGATTCCCTTCCCCAGTGCTCAGGCATCCCACCACCAAAGCCCCCTAAACTTTACAGATTTTGTTAAATCCATTCAGTTTGTGTTTCACAGGTTACAGGCATCTTCCACCACCCACCCATTGACACAACTGGGTTATTTTCAGGGATGTGTGAGGATTTTGTTCTTGTTAACTCATGCAACATTGTACTATTTACTTGTTCAAATGTGCATTTGTGTGCAAAATGTGCAAAAACATGAGTGAAGATTTGTGTGATTCCCCCCTAATTTCTTTTATATGATCTACAATCAGAAAAAGTCTGTTCTGCAATTCAGAAAAAGCCAGTTCTCTATGGAATCTGAACACTGGATTGAAAGAAATCTGAACTTTCTTGAATCCATTGCCATTCTCCCCAACACCTCTGCTGTTGCTGCACCAGCTTTGGCTCTGAGGAGGAGGAAGACTCAGCAAGTCCATCTTCATACAGGCCATTAGTGATGGTATATGCAAGCATTGCATGGTATCAATACACAGGTAGTTTATGGGAAAACAACCAATGGGAAAAGGGGCACATAAAAAGGTGATGACAGTGCACTATACCATGTGATTCTAAATTATGGGTCTCACGATGCACCTTGGTTTTGCATATATAAAAAAAGTCACATGCACTGAACAAGAAAGCAGAACTCTCATCTAGGCCCACACGAATGAATCCATTACATTCTAGCTAAGTAACAAATTCTCGGGGTCAATTAACTCAGCACTAGCTTCAACTGCTTATCTTAAAAGAGCTATACTTATGGATTACACAAACAATGTACAACTATAACACTACAAGGTGTTAGAGGTGTGTTCACGAGTGTTTTCTACCTGCTAGAAACTTCATTAGTGATTGGGTATGAATGTAAAAGACAATTTCTCCACACAATTTACCTTGTGGCAGCATAATTGCAATGACTGCTGAGAAGACTCACCTATGGCATGTCAGTTCTCCGAATAGAAAAATAGGTACCACTTTGCTAGGAAATGCTAGCTGTGTTCGTGAGGACAGTGGGAGCCAGCGCTGGACCTGCTCGGACACGAGGGGAGGTGTGACTGGAGGAAGAAGCCCAGATGAGCCGACTACCTGAACACCAGCTGCTCTGCACGTGTGTGGAACTGGTTTGCCCCCTGGAGAAGCAGTGAGCACGAACAGAACAAGCCAGTGATTGCAGGCAGCCAAACCTCTACTCCCTATTAGCATCGTAGACTCCTGGCTAATGGTTCCATCGCCAGTGCACTGCAGTGATAAGAGCCCTGGACTGGGAGCCAGAAATGCTGGTTCTTGTTTCCAGTTCACCATGCAGCTTAGCGAGTAGGCTTGGGTTGGCCACTGACTCTCAGGCTGGCCTACTTCACGGGGTTGTCTGAGGCTCAATGGACAACTGGAGGGTCCTGTTGCACTCTTTGGATGAAAGGCAGGATAGATAGGCAAACAGTGATGATGATGCAACTGAGTCTGTTTCTGCACATGGAACAGACAGAGCTACCACCTTGTCCTTTGCCTCCGGCACAAAATTGTTCTTGGGCCAAAGTGGACATCGGTTCACGCAAATAACAGAAGTTGTTCTGCAGCAGAGTGCCAGGAAAGGTCATCTTCCAGAGCCTCTCCTTGTTTTCATGACTATTACGCCCACCCGCACATGCATGCCTCCATGCCATGGCTTTCACTGGAGCTGCTGTACACGACCCATTCTTCAGGATCCATGTAGTCTGTTGTTCTGAACAAGAACGGTTTTCTCTCGCAGTCTTGCCTCCTGAACAGTAATGAAAATTAGTTTTGGAATAACCACCATAACCCAGGGACTTTATGTTCCAAATGTCACCTTTATGTCAGAAACATTGTAACCTGCTCATGGAGCTATTTCAATTTCTTACCGACATTGTTTTCGGCATCCCCCACCCCTTATTATTTTTATGGTCATTCTTAATTGGGAGCCTGATGGGAGCATTTAAGCTTACAATGAAGAAAAAGCCTACTGAGTGGAAAGCAGCAATCTCAGAAGCTTTGATGGCCTTGTTGGCCAGAATTTGTAACTCCGGCGACCTGTTTGCTTACAGCTCTATTGAAAGTCCAAATGGCTGGTAATGTTGTGCTGTGCTTGCTAGAGCCCTGGTTAATACATTAGGTAATCTATTAATCATCACTTTATAGTCATATGCAAAATGTGCCTGGAAGACAGTGTAATGACTTATTACAGGGGTTTTATATGTTTGCTTTCCCCTTTCCCCTCTGCATCAGAAGCAGCATGCTCATTAACAACAACAACAACAGAAGTTGAAGGGAGACTTGTAGGGTGAGTGTGGCAAATCCATTGTTCCACCAAAGACTGAGACTTTCCATTTGTTGACGATGCAGGTGTTGCCCAGGAAAAACACAATCTCTGCTACTGCTAATAGGCTTGGAAATAACCAACTCTTGTCCAGAAAAACTTTCAGTGAAAGGACGTAATTTGATTGCAGCTTAGGGGAATGGTAGGGAGGAGGGAGCACCTTGGTTTCTGTAACTAAAAGGCTTCCTTTTATTTTCATCTCTTTCCTTCCTGCCTGCCTGCCTTCCTTTCTTTCTCACCTGTCTATTTTTGACTGAGTAGATTTTTTTTGTTTAAAAAAACCTTTAATTACTGATATTAGTAGTGGAGAGAAGCTTGTAAAAATATCTACAATTCTCAGTCCAAACTTGAGTCCTTTCAACACAAGACAGATTATTTTGGATGATTTAGTTGGCAGCTACAGGCTGGCAAGCCGAACAGATATAAATTAACAAGAAAAGGTTATATTAAAGTGAGATGAGATTGCATCAACATCTACAGACTAACGCAAATTCTGTTCAGAGGCCTCCACTCTTCTTTCCCCTGAAAATGCAACTATATAGTGCCAGTGCAAACAACTTACAGATTTGCACAACTATGTAGTACCAGACCATACAGATTTGGAGATTCAGCTCATGTTCTCTGAGCAGGTGGGAATAGCAAAAACAGGGATTGTATATTTTTAGGATGTGAGCCCCCTCCCTTTCCTACGTCCATCAATAACATTCTGATTTGTTATTCTCAAACTATCCTAATAGATGACATACTTTTTCCTGTGGAAGAAGTAACACCACAGTGCTAGGTGGGGATAGATGTGGGGAAGGGCTGCTGATGCGGGGGGGGGGACTCAAAAGGTTCGCCATATGCAGGGGCCAATAGGGACTGAACCTTGGCTGGGCATTTAATGCCATGTGCCTTTCTCTGGCTCCTTCCAGTCACTGCACATGCTAAGGAGGTTGCTCCAAGCTGAGAGAAGAAGCACAGCTGTTCCTGAGACACACAGCCAGTGCGAAGAGGTATCTAATGGAGAGCCTGTGAGCCGCCCGAGTGCCATAGAGGCCACGATTGCCCTGCGGGCTGTACAGTGGCTCGCAGCAGAAGAGTGTCAGCAGGAAGCAACTGCAGCATACCAAGGTGGGAATGCTTCCTGGTCAGTTTGGAAAGGCCCGGATATCGGGAAGGCCAGCCTTCAGTGGACCGACATCCACCAATAATAGCCTGTGCGGACAGGCAGCAGCTCTTATCCTGGCTTGCTGTGCCAGGTGCTGCTGAACTGATTGGTGAACTATGATTCCCAGCACACCGCAGCCAGTTCTAGTGCAATGAGTCTACAGGTCATGGGGTTGGGTAAGGCTGCCCTGCCCAATGTGCAGGCCCATATTATTTTTATGTATCTTTTATTATTATGCTGTTATACTTCATAACTTGCTCAGAGAGCCATGGATGAGGTAGAAATCTAGTAAATAAATAAATACGGTATTCAGATTTCAAATGTCATTTTTATAACATGTTTTATTTCAGTTGTAGAGATTTGAGGCACATAAATTATAAGCATGTTTTTGGAAGGCATTAACTAGCAAAAATAATGCAAATCTCCTAGGATTTTTTAAAAGGTATAAGAGGAGCATAGCACAGGTTGGTGGAAGCACATTTTCCTTTGCTAGCCAGAAAACGGAATTTCTACTTTCAGCCCCACAATTATTATTTTTGCTTCCTTTCTTCTCAGGGATTGTTAGGGTTAATGGAAGAAAGGTTATTTCCTCATTTCTCCCATATTTGACATTACTGTATATATTATGTACACAGTGCATAAGACCTACAGCATATGAGACTATCTCATTGCAGATAACAGAGAAATAGTGTTTACCATCTGGATGGGAATTTCTGATGGAAAACCGACAATATTTGCAAAATCCAAATCTCATAAATTTTACTATGATTTGTGTATTGGTGTAATTTGCACTGCTGTGATGGAGTATACTAGTAAAATGTTCAAGTAGTCAGAAAGCAAGATAAGGTGTCAAAGTGGCACATCATAAAACTAAACAAGTTCATATCTGGCAAAATGTTTTTAATTTGTTTTTATTAATCTTTAATATATTCCCAGCTCCACTGTGGTTAATGCTGAATTATTCTTATTTTAGGGCTTTCTCTTTTCTGTAATGTTTTATCCCATTGCAAGGATTATATTGCATGTAATCCTATGAAATGATACTGTCACTAATTTGAAAATTGCTAGGGAGTTAGTGTTTAAGACCATAATTACTTACTACTGTTAATACCTTGCTTTCGATTTTAGTTCATCAGATTCTTACAATGGCTTTGTAAGAGGAGCGAGAGTGGAGATAATAAGAGCCTTTTAGTGTAATGCAACAGAATATTAATATCTGGCTCTTGCTTATTTTTTTTTCAAGAAAAGATTTACCAAGTCTGTGAAACGAAATTACGGGCTAGCACACAAAGAGGTCTGATTTGCTGGGAAGAATACCCAGATGCAAGGAACTTGTTCTTTAAAGCTCTAGAGGAATACAGTACATTTATCAGCTTTGAGTGGGTATCATTGTGTTTATAACAGAGTGGAGGCACCATGCAATTTTGCTCTTGAAATTGGTTTATATAGATGACTGGTTGCTGTGAAGTGTATGTCAGAGTTCCATGCAGCTGTTATGAAGTAGTACAATTGTCATCGCTTCTTACATGGTTGTCGAGGAGAGCCTGAGAGCCCAGCTCAGTCAGCTGTTGAATAGATAACCCAACACAGTTAACGTGGCATACATTGTAAAGAATTACATGCCTGCTACAATGAGCTTTGGGCCTTTGGTCTAGATAATAATCCTGGTGGGTGTACCACGTGTAGTGGCTGTCTGATCACTCAGATACGACTGATGAAACATAAAGAAAAATGTCAGTCGACTCAAAGGAAAATGCTGCCGTAAGTTTGTTTAAGGTTCATGGTAAACGGCTGTGGGTTTTTAAATTTAACCCTACATCGACTGGAGGCTGAGCTGTCAGACTCAATGCATAGCTGTAAGTAAACCGGGGATGGAATTCCTTTGCAGATCGCATTGACAGCTTTGTCGGCTGCGATAAACGCGTTGACCATCTCTTCTGATCACAGTGGCCTTGTCTCTTCCTCTCTCTGCCAACCAAGTCTCCGTGTCACGTTATGTTTGCCATGTGTGCACCCAACAGCCCTAAAAGGGATAAGTCCCCAAAGCGATAAGTGTTTGTGACTTCTTAAGTGCCACTGGCATATCTCATTTCACCAGATGGCAACAAACTGGAATAATCAGAGTGGCGATAGATGGGATGGATTTGGGACGAAGTCATTAGCAGTCATCACATTTTAATAACTGGCACCAAGCCAGCAACTTGTTCAGAGGGCTCGTAGAACTGGGAAGTTTTGCATAACAGAATGAATATATATTGATGCTGCATCATAAAGCACCTTCTCAGAGAGAGAGAGAGAGAGAGAGAGAGAGAATGAGCAAGACCCCTGTGTCTCCTGGTTTGGTTACCGTGTTTTCACTTAACTGTGGCTGACCTTGGTCCCAAAGAGAAGTCATAAAGTGATTCCTTTAAGTGAACATTCTCAATTTAAGAAGGAAAGAAAAATATTGTATGTTGAGGTTGCTAGGATGTATGGTAAAAATGAATCTTCTGTCCATAAAATTGTAAAAAAAGGAAATTTATGTGTATATTTGTATATGTATATACTATTTGCTATTATCTGTGGATTCAGGCATCTTCTGGGGAGGCCTAGAACCTATTCCTGTGGATACAGAGGTCTCCTGCATATGTATGTGTGTGTAGTTGATGTTTTATTATTAAAACATTAATATTATTGTTAATGTTCATGATTTGGCATTAATACTTTGAACACTTATACCTTGCCATAACAGTGAGCTTTGCACCCTTTATGAACAATGGTTAGGGTCCAGACTTTGCATTCCATGACTGAAAGAGAGCCTTCTGTCTCAGAAAGGTGGTTGATATAGCAGAAGGATGTAATGATTGCTGATACTTCTTCCCCTTCTCAGGTGCTTTATATGCTCCAAAAATCTCCCCCAACCTCCAAGGTAGATTTTCAGAATTGGCAAAAGATGCCTTCCTGCTTCCACAAACAGGAAGTTCCCCTAACCAAAATCCTGCTCAGGGGATGCCCCTCTGGTTGGAGAGGATTCCATTATAAGGATTAGTGCGCTCTCTCTCTCTCTCTCTCTCTCTCTCTCTCTCTCTCTCTCTCTCTCTCTGTGGTTTTTGTGTGTCTAGAACATCACATTGTTGTGTTTTAATTGCCTGTTGGATTTATACCAGGGCTTTGGTTATGGTTTCATTAAGATGTTATTTTTAATCTGTATGTCTCTGGTTTCCTTGAACACCACTGTTGGGTGGAATGGCAGGAGAAAAATTAAACAAACAGGCGTGCTGCATTATTATTAAACAAATAAACAGGCATATCTTGAAGTGGGGCTGTTTCACAATTTCCAGCCTAGCTGGTCCACCTTGTCAAGCTTCCCTCCTGTTCCACCAGCACCACTTCCACAGTGGACACTTCCACACTTCCCTGAGAAGTGTGTCCCCATGCATCACAACTGCAAGCACTCACTCCATCCTCCTTCCAGGTGCAGACAATGAAAGGGAAAAGTAGAAGGCATTGTTCACTGAACTCTGGGGACTCTGATTGGGGTCTGGAAACCAGCTGTCAGTGCTTCAGGCAGGGCCAAACTCAGAAACAAATGCCCAGTTTGCCCAATGAGCTCATGAGCCCTATGGTCTATCCAGCCCCATAGCAGAGCGTGGCATTAGAGTTATTATTGAAAAGAAAATGCAGGCACCAAAACCTCCACTCTTCTAGGCATGAATGTTCAGGGCAATCTCAAAGAACATGCAACCTATTTAAAATTCTGTCCCTAGCAAGCAACTTTTATTCATTAATGTTAAACCATGTATTTAGACCATGATTACAGATGGATCCCTGAAGGGTATGTATGCTGTGGGAAGAGGTGTCTGCCTGGTTTTAACCTGCTGACTGCATCTCTGCTCCCAGGTTCTAGCTCTGCTTTCAGCCTGGGTGGGTGGAACACTTCTACCTATTAACACATTTTGGAAAATGAGGCTTTGCAGCAAGCAGGACTCATACTTGGAAGCCTTCAGGTTGAAAAAGCAGTTTCTTAGTACAGCATCAAGCATTTTGTGACTTTTTAAAGGCAGCAGAGCGGGATGGATCCCCATATCTGGAACTTCACTCGCAAAATGTTTCTGTATGGGCTGGGTCAGCTTCAGCTGCCAGGAGAGACTTGTGGCAGTGGTTCTTCCTGGAAAGGCTGGGCCATGTCTAGCACAACAAGGTCCATTTGGAAAGGCAAGGTCAGGTTAGGCAGTGCAGGCTCCCAGCAGGCCAGACAGGGTCTTTCAGGGGCACTAGCTGAGCAGCTATCTTGACCCCGGCAGAGGCCTTCTGAAGGCTGGCAGGTCTGGACTTTTAGAGAACAGCCCCCTCTTCTTACAGGTCCATTATTGTATTGTTTTCATGCATTTCTGTTAACCGCCCATAGAGTTTGGCTATCGGGAGGTATAGAAATGAAGTCCGTCAAATGAAAAATAAGTAAATATTATCCAGTTCTGCAGCCATGAGCACCTTCAGCATGTAGGCAGTGAAGGCAGTGTTGGAGCAGTGTCCACGGAGTCTGAGTGCTGTGGGAAGCCTGCAAGCCAGGAGATAGTGAGTCATCACATGAGGTCTGCTCTGCGTCAGAGACGACATCAGTGCCGGAAAGCAGGAAAGTTCCCCTTGGATGACTGGGGAAGGAATGACTTCTGCTTATTCCTTATGTGAACAAATGTTCAGCCTCCTGTGCCCATTAAAAATGCTTTGGTGGATTGGAGGACCCTCAGGGGCATGCTGGGATAGGATGTGGGAAGGCTGCAGGGTAAAGGAGGAACTGGAGCAAATTCCCTGCCCTCTTTCTTCTCTCCTGCAAGTGGAAGAGGCAGACGGTATTGGACCAGCTGAAGATTTGATAGCCCAAAACTGGATGCAGGTCAGGTGAGATTACACAAACTTATACAACAGGTATAAGCATTTTTATAGAATTTTTTTCCACTCCAGCCAAATACATTTTAGAAGCTTTGTGCTATTCCTTAATGACTTTAAAAAAGATAAATAGTTGGGTGAAGTTCAGTGTAGCATTGTTCATTCATGTTACTGCCCACATTCTTGGAATTTGGCATAAGATTCATGTTTGTAAAGTAAGGTACTCTTAGTGTATCACCACCACAAAAAGCAGTCTTGAAGAAATTTACACACACACATAGAGTTGCTGTCGTTGTTCTTACGTGCTGTCAAGGTGCCTCTGATTTATGGTGACCCTATCAAGGACTTCCTCCCAGAGTCTCCTGTCCTTGGCAGTCCTGTTCAGCTCTTGTAAACTCAAGACTGTGGCTGCCTTAATGGAGTCAGTCCATCTCATAGTTTGTCTTCCCTTCTTCTCTGCATTCCACTGTTGCAAGCGCGCTTGTCTTTTCCAGTGTAGCCTGCCTTCTCATGATTTGCTCAGCTTCAGTGTTGGCATCTTCGCTTCCAGGGAAAGCCCTGTCTTGATTTGATCTCTTACCTGTTTTTTTGCCTTTCTATTGGTCCAGGGTATGAACAAAGCTGTTCTTTTGCATCATTTTTTCAAAAACATCCATTTTCTTCCAGTGTGCAGTTTTCTTCACTATCCGGTTTTCATATATAGAGATCAGAAATTCAGTAGTGTGGATGATCTTGGCCTTGGTCTCCAGTGAAACATCCTTACACTTTATTTTTTATTTTTTCCTTCATTGCTACCTTTCCAAGCCTCAATCTTTTTTCAAAGTCTTGACTGTAGCCTCCATCTGAATTGATGATTGATCCAAATCAACCTAATCCATAATCTGTTCAATAATACAAATGAAAATAATCTGCATAAAACATCTTAAAACACCACTATACCAAGTGTCCATCCACAATACACAAAATGTTAATCTATTCATAAAGTGAACAGCAGAAAAGCAGCCTACAACCGGGCCGTAAGTGACATGGGCAATTGTACTTCTTCCTCTGGGACTGAGAAAATGACACTGTGGGTGACTAGATAGGATTCTGGATAAAACAGAATCTTTCTTCATGAAGCTGTTAAATTGCTGCATGGCCCAAAAACCTTATTAAGAATATTTCTGCTAAAATCATACTGACTCTGGGCTCTAGTGAATTGATCTGACAGGCTCCCACGAAGCTGCTTTGGTTTCTGTTGCACTGTCTCTTGGAACTGTTGCATCATACGAGGCATTTATATATAACCTTATTTGCCGAAAGCCATCAAGATGGTGTATAGCAGTTTCAAGCAATAACAATAACGCCTTGAAACAAACCCTGAAGCATTAGAACAGTCAAACATGCAATCAAATACACATCTTGAAAGGCTGATTTAAAAACGTGAATGTTTAAATTCTCTCTAAAGGCCAATCAAGAGGAGGCCAATGTTTAACCTTGTATATGCACTCCAAAATTTACATGATACACCATATATTGAATATGTTTATTATCTATTTGTCCAGCCATTGATGATTTGGCTTTTGGTCCAAATAGGGCTACCAAGGGGACTCACAATGAAACCTTCAGGCAATTTAGCAGCCCATAATATTCTGAAGGACCAGGCATCAGTGGCTACAAGTTCTGATGGCTGTCTGCCACTCCAGTATCAGAAGCAGTTTGCCTGTGTGAACCAGTTTCTGTAGACCTGAATGGGAAGGTATTGTTGCTTCCATGTCCTGCTTGTGGGTCTCCTAGCTGGTCCTATGTGAAGAAAATGCTGAACTAGCTAGACCTTCAGCGTGACCCAGCAGAGCTCCTCGTATGTTCTTATCCATGCCACTTTTCAACAACACTCAGAAATAATGCTGAAATTGCACCTAGAAACTGTCTGCAGCTGCAAACTAATTTGTACAATCCAGGCTGCTATCCTACGTTCCGTTATTTTCCGTGGCATGAATCCATTTCATCCCATTTCTGCATTGATCTGTGTTTGTCTTTAATCCACACAAAGATCCAGATTTTCATACATATTTTAAACATATTCCCTAGTGAAATAGGAGTTTCAAACTACATTTTGATGTGTTTTGTTGAGCTGAACACTGGGTTGGAACATTTGAAAGGTGCCAAAAGATAACTAAGTTCTGATCCTCGCAGTGCACTGGGAGCTGCAGCTCGGGTCTGCTCATAATGGGATTTTCAAATTTTCCCAGAGCTTTTGAAAGCAGGATGTTCTTTCGAGGCGTCACTTTCTCTAAGTGGTGGGCAGCTGAGCTGCCCAGTGGAAACCTTACAGAAGCACAGCCTGGATTCAGGGGATGTAGAGTCATCGCAAGTGTGATGGGTGTAAATGCAGCCAAAAATTCTTAAGTATGCTGAGTTATGATCTGACTTCGACTCAGGACTAGACTGGATGTTATATGGTGTAGCTGTCAGCCAATGAGAAAGCTAAACAGACTCAGGAGCACCCTTGGAGTTTATGTATTTCCCTCTATGACAGTGGAAGCTTACCTTGAAATGCAGATCCCAAGAGGAATTTTTTAATTGGACTGTGGCAGGGAGAAAAAGAGTTAAATTTCCTAACTCTGCTCCCTGAAAAGGGAGGTTGATCAGACTTCCCCTTGTCTTCTACCTACATAACCAAAAGCATGTGAACATCAGCGGCATCCGTGCAACTCACGGCAGACCCAGTGTGGCCCTGATGCTCTTGGGCCAGGTGGACCATCAGCAAGATGGTATTTCAGAACAAGGCATCAGAGAATGGACTAACCAATGCATGAGGCACAGACAGCTGTTTTCCAGAGAGAAATCCATAAAGTTGTAGCATGTGCTCCTATAAGATCCTTCCCCAGGGTGGTGCCCTCCAGATTTTTTGAGATAGTTTGGTGGCCAATGGTCAGGAATGCTGGGAACTGTAGTTCAAAATATCCAATGGACACAGTGTTGGCAGGGCTGTTTTAAAGCTAGAGGTATTTTTATTCATTCTCATTCCTGGCAAGAATGGGAAACTAATACATGCATTTAAGTGATAGGTATTAGCCACCCTTTTAACTGGACAAGAATTTCACAGTCTATTGGACAAGTCCACAGTATGTATCAGTCTTCAGGCATATGGAGGAAATTTGGAGGAATATTCATCATGATGAGAATAATCATTCTTCATACCTTCCCGAAATGCTTCGTTGCCCTTAAATAAAGACAGCAAGGAACTCCTTGGTACTGTGTTTGTTTGCTTGTTTTTTGTTTATTGGCTTTATATCCCACCTCATTAGCCAGAAAGCTCCCTGAGTGGGTTACAAGATTATAAAATATAAAATAAGAAAGGTAATATTAACAAATGATGCAACAATAAAATCTAGCAATCAAAAAACCAAGCACCATTATAAAACTTCACAAAATCTTAAGTCTTTTGCCAACAGAGGCATAATAAGGGCACAACAGCAAGATATAAAACATGATGTAAAGGATTACAATGCCTTTAAAGTTGCCTTAACAATTAAAATATCAAGGGAGTCAAGGTCTTCGCCTGGGGACAGAAAGAATAAAGAGAAGGTGCCAGGTGAGCCTCTCTGGGGAGCTGAACCCAGAGCCAGGGTGTGACTACTGGGAAGACCCTTCTCATAGCCACCCTCCTTATTTTCTGTGGAGGGGACTCCTTGCGAAGGACTTCTGATGAAGATCTGAGGGGCTGGGTGGGCACATATGGGAACAGACACTCCCTTAGATAGCCTGGCCCCAGCCTGTTCAGGGCTTTAAATACTTCTCACAGTGGCCCACGTGCGGCCGCCCAACCAACAACTCCCATCAGCCCTCATCAGGCTAGCCAAACACTGGCCTAGATACAGCCTTGGCCTTCTGAGCTTGCATACCTTTCCGGTTTCCTGCCTGGAAGGCGTTTCGGAGGTGCATGATCCACTCCCGCCAGGTTGCACAGGGCCCGTTTGTCTTTCCTCTGTCAGGCTCACGGAGACGTCATGAAGGCCACGAAGTACTAGGACAGTGGAGAGGGATTTGCAAATGGAGGATGCCAGCAGGTGGATTCTAAAGGTTAGACTAATTTCAGGTAAGTGTGTTCAGGATGGGGCTATTCATGCAAGCATATATTTAAAATGCCCATTGTAAGATCTCCTTTGTGGTGGCCCCCATGGCTAAGGACTTCACTTTGGGCAGATGTTCCCCTGGGAATAAATGGTAAACTTTACGTGCTGGATCAAATGATATTTACTCCAACTTTTCACTGGACATTGATTTAATTTCACTTGTGCTATTCAGTTTTATTTAAGTTCTTCATATTCCATTTCATATATGCTGTGTTCTATTGATTACTGAAGTTTGCATATTGAAAAAACTGGTAAGACACTTTGAGAATTTTACCAAACTGAAAGGCAAGATATATAAGCTCATGAACCAGATAATTATAAGAGAGAGAACGCTAGTGCGGAGTGATGGTTAGTTTTGGACTGGGAGATCTGGGTTCTAGTCCCCACTCAGCCAGGAACCTCATTCTGTGATTTAGGCTAGTCAGCCTATCCAAAGTTACAAAGCTGTTGCTCTGAGAATAAAAATGGAGTGTAGAAGAGGACTATATAAGCTGCCTTGGGTTCCCTGCAAGAGGAAAAAAGGTGGGATATAAATGCAGTGTAACAACAACAACAATAGTGCCCTTGTATAGCTCTGAAAAAATGTGAGTGGTTCAAAAGTGTGATGACATTAACAGTGATGGTGAAAGTGTTGGTGATAACTCAGCAGCTGGAAGTAGTTGTTTCATAGCCAGTCATTTCTGTCCTGTGAATATAAAGGGAAATAATCCCATTGATTTTAAAAGACATAAACAGATCAGCCTGTCCACCATTCTGGCAATTTCTCTAATTCATGTCTTAGATACAACTTCCATTTTGCAAAACCAATTCAATTCTGCAGTAATCCTATTAGATGCAGAACTATGCAGAACATTTCTTTGAATGCTTTATAACAGGCAAACCATTGTTGATCCTGAACTAGGAGTGAGCTGTGAAGTGACCAGTCTGCTGATGACACCAGATTCTTTAGGGTGGCTAAAGAAAAACGGGATTGTAGAAAGCTCCAACAACCAGAATAGACATCAAAATAGCAAATACGGGCAACTGTAAAGAGAATCTCAATTTCTCATTAATGTATTGAGTGACTCACCAAACAAGAGACTGACCGTTGAAGTGACTGACCAAGGAAGAGATCTTGGGGCTTGGGCTGGACAGTTCCAATTCCATTTTAGGCATAATTAGCAAAGGAATTGAAAATTAAACTACCAGAATACTGTCCTTATACAAATCTGTGGTGCTACAGATTGTGTAATCTGTGGTTACACTTATAATTCTGTGTACTTTTAAGGTCATTGCATAAAAAAGGATATTAGAGAGACAGAGAGTGCAGAAAAGGACAACAAAATGATCAAGTGGCTGGAGCAATTTTCCTGTGAGGAAGTTACAACAGCTGGGATTGTGTAGCTTAGAAAAAGGTGTGTGCAAGGCAAGACATGAAAGGGGTGCCCAAAATAATGAATGGTGTGGAGGAAGTGAATAGGGAGATATTTTTGCTCCTATATTATAATTCTAGGATTTGGGGTCATCACATGAGATGTGTAAGATTTAGGACAAATAAAAGGAAGTACTACTTTACACTGCACATACTTGTATTATGCAACTCACTTCCACGTGATGCAGTGTTGGCTGCCAATCTGGATGGCTTTAAAGGGGGATTAGACTTATTCATGGAGTGAAGGCCGTCCATGTCCAGTATTCCTGATAGCTGCCTCCTGCATTCTGTGCTGCCTCCTGTATCAGCGGCAGTATATTGCGCTCAGGTCCTCCTTGGGAGCCCCAGTGGGCAGCTGGATGACCACTGTGTGAACCGAATGCAGGACTAGGTTGATGCTTGGCCCAATGTAGCAGGGCTCTCCTTCTGTTGGTTCTACCAAGCGATGAGGCGGTTGAGTTCTCCCACTGGAGAAAATGAGGCTAGCTGAACGAGGGTGGAGCATCTTCTAATCTCCATGGCAATCTCTTTTTTGCATGCAGACATTTCATTATCTTCAAATAGGGCATCCACAGAGAGCAGTTCCAGTCACTGTTAACTAGATCACCAATAGTCTAGATAGATCAATTATCTGCCTTGGTTTAAGGAAGGTTTCTATGTTTCTCTGGTTTGAAGTTCCTGCCTATGAAAGTGCTGTCTCTATAGGTCTCAGTCTGCCCTTCTAAGTTTTGGATGGGTGGATATATTAAACCTGATCTTGTCAAGATTCCTAGTTTTCTAGTGTGTTGATATGAAGAGCATTCTGTCCATATTCCATATGAGGGTTTTTCCCTCTACACAGAAATCTCTAAGCAGTTTTCTTTGCATTTTTTCACATATGTATGCACGTGTGTTTCTACACATTTTAGAATGGCATACCATTTTCTTTGTGCATTTTGAAAATGTCAGCATGCTGTTGAACACATTTTTGATATGGATTTCTGACCACAAATAGTGTTTGCTTTGGGAGGTTGGGTAAATCCTCCCAAATCCTTGTTCATGGATTGGGAAATGAATTAACAGAAACAAACAAGAAACCAAAAACAGCACAATGGAACAAATTTCTACCCATCCATGCTCTGACTAGATGTTCAGTGTGACTCCACAGCTTGACTTTGCCAGTTAAAGCAATCTCATTACCTATTCTTACTGTTCCTTTAAAGACCAGCTGTTGTTATACCAGACTGGTGTTTTAGAATTATTTCCAATTAAATGCCATTTTTCTGCCTTAAATGGTATGTAGGACAGTTTAACAATTCATAAAATCTGCAGTCATAAGAAACACCAGTAGACAAAAAGGTCCATGTAAAAATGATAAAATATGAAAAAACATGCATATGGGGTCAAATCCAATATTAAACAAGCAAACTTCTGTAGCCAGTGATATGTCCCCAAAATTTGTTCTGGAAGCTCTCTGGAAAAGAGGGTGTTGAGGTCTTGTTTCACTAACTGTATCCTCACATATGTAGAACAAGGTTTCTGGATCCAGTCCTCCTTCCCTCAATGGCTTCTTAGCCATTGCCTCAACCCCAGTTTTGCAAACACCTCTCTGCCCTCAGAAACATGCAGGAAGCAGCCTGTGAAATACAAAATAAATCTGAGCTGCACTGAGAAGTATATATATAAACAGCAGACAATGAAAAGGTCGCTCTCCCACCTTCCTTCATTGCTTTTCCAATCCAGAGTTCCTCCTCACTTAGAAACTGTGTTTCCTTTGACAGAGTTGCTGTTGGGGTTTTACTACCAGCGCTTGGGGATGCCAGAGAAATCCACTGTCCATTTAAAGGAGTTCACACAGCAGACCAACTTATTCTTCATCATGAAGATTTGGCCATGTTTTGGACTGTTTTGTAAGATATTTTTTTGAGGGGGAGTTACACAATTTCACAAATGCAAATTAGTGTTACTGCACATTAGCACTAGTGGAATGAAAGTCTTGTGCATTCTAAAAAAGATCCAATCCCATCAATGGGGGATTGACAGAAAAAATGCCTGACAATCTACAAAGCACAGATGGAATGGATTTAACAAAATCCCTACATCCCTACCAGCACTTGTATGCCACATATAGTAAAGACCCTGCTAGGTAGTTTGTGTTTTATATGTTTATAATGCAGCAAACACTTTTTGTTGAGGTTGAGAGCATTTAGCTGAAGAAGAGTGAGTGTGTGTGTGTGTGTGTGTGTGTGTGGAGAAAACAAACTCTCGCAGCTTCTCTGCTTCAACTTGAAGATTCAAGATTCTGAAATCTTGAACTTTGGATTGTGTTATTGATGACTTAAAAGATCACTTGCTATTTGGTTGCATTTTTCTTCACGCTGTGCATGTGTGTGTGTGGGCACACATGTGCAGATGTCTGTGGCAGGGTTTTTTTTACAAAGTTTTATTTCCCTCCCACACACACCTTTAAAATTCAGGCACTGTGCTGCATCATCCTGATAAAACCATTAATATATCAAAAGTAAATACTGTGTTTACTGGTGGGCACATTAATTATGGCCTGCATCTACTGGTGTTTAAAATGAAGATGTAATTAAATGGACTTTTAATAAGATATGGTTCCTGGAAAACTGGATCATTTATGAATTGCTAGAGGTGCCCAGGCACTGCCTTTACCCAGAGAGATGGAATTTATGCCAAACACCCTGCTGATTGTTCCGGAGGTAAAGAACCAATAGCTGCATGTACAGAGGTTTAATTTAAAGTGTGTTTCTCACTAGGCTGCTCACAACACTTAATTAAACTCTGCTGTTTTGGCAATGACAAATGCTGTAGTGCACAAGGAACCAGAGCAGCAGTGACTGAGAAGCTATTGTAATTTCTTTCATGTGCACTGGCAGCCAGTCTCAGGTCAGAAAAGAAAGAAGAAGATGAAAGAAGATTTATTGGAGGCGCTTGATGGAAGTTGCCACTTCTCAACATCTGCTCTAAGTGCCACAAATTTTTTTTCTTACTTGAGGATGCAATCAGGCAGCAATTGCGGGCACGATATCACTCGGGCATGGAAAACAGGCAGGGCCCTTTCCCCTTGCGTTTTTGTTCCTATTGTTCTGCTCCCTGATGGGCAGTCGCTTTTTCAGTCAAGCCACAGGCCTGAAGGATTATTGCCATGACTAAGGTGGCACTCCCATCTATGCTTATTTGGGAGTAACTGCATGGGACTTACACCCAAATGAACACGGAGTAGACTGGGCGAGAACAATGCAGAATCACAGCAGGCACAGTCATACATTGCACCTCTGCAGCTTGCATTGGCTCGCCACATGGCCACAAGCGCATGCTGCTATAAGCACCATTCTGAGTCCAAAGAGTGGGACAACTAATTTTGTGAGCTCCAGGGAGATCTATGCATTCTGCAAGTCAAATCCATGAAGCACAAATTATAACAACCCTCTGCCCTGTTCCCCTAATGCCTACCAGCTTGGAGACACCAGTTTAAAATTCCCCACAAGCACCTGGAGTGATGCTAAGTTGGGAATATTGTGAAGGATTTCGGACAGGAGCTCCAGCCAGTCAAGGATGATGGAGGTACTGCCGCTGGGTATTGCTGCCCTGGAAGGCCACTGGTGCCAGCTAGCAGAGTAGCTAAGTAGTAGGAAGCCACCTGTGGGCACCTTGCTAAGGAAGCCCTCTGGAGCCGGCCCTGAGCCAAAGAAAGCAGTGATGTTCTCTGGGCTTTCTCAAATTAACTTCTAGTTCAAGTGCAAGAACACTTCTGCACTGTCATTCAAGGGAAAGAAGAACTCCTTGTTCTGCCAGAAAGTTAAAGCAATGAATCTTAGTGGAAGCCAAAGCATATAGAACCATCTGCTGCACCTGATATAGACAATAGAGAAATACCTTGGGATGTGCAGAATTTGTTAAATCCACTCATCTGTGCTTCCGAGATTGCTAGGCATCTCTGGTTAGATTATCCATTGATCAATAGAACCAGATCATTTTAAAGGAATATAAGAATTTCGTTCTACTTCGGAACTGTGCATTATTAGCACTAAGTAGCATATGTGCTTATAATGCATTAATACAAGCTTGAATTTATGTAAATCTCCCCTGAAAGGGAGCAAAACAACTATACTGCAAGTCTGTGGAATCTGCACAGCTCAGAAAAAGCCAGCCTACTGTAGAATTCACAGGTCAGAAACAAAGAAATCAGAACTAATTTGGATCTATTTTTTTAATAGTCCTCATGGATCCATCTTGTGCAATGATACCTACACAGTGCACCTTTGCAAATCTAATGGCACCACTGAAGAAAACATTTTTCTTGCACATTTTTACATTCCCTTTTTCCTGCCTCTTATTGGGTATGTGTGTGTGCACCTTCCTGCCTGCCCCTGTGGTTGTGAGCTGCAGCAATACAAGGAGCTGAATGCAAACTGCAAGTGCAAATTTGGAAAGTGCAAACTTTATAAGTTTGTATTAAAATGCAAACTAAATTAATATCTCACCCATCCCTATTTGTAGCATAGTTTAATACACAAATCGTGAAGGTGATGTCTGATTGAGTTATAGGGGATAATTTGCTAGCTTCTTACATTGATCAAAGGGATTATAAAAATGAAAACCCAGCAACAGGATGCGTGTGTGTGTGTGTGTAGTGTGAAGGAATAGCAATAACATTTCTTTCAAATGACAATGAGAGTGGTCAGTGTACAGCCCTGGAAGAATAGAAGAAAGCACACTGGAACAATAGGCTATTAAGGATGCTTGTTTTTCTTTATCAGTAAATAATACATCAAGGCCAAAAAGAAAGCCATAGAGCGGGAAAGAAAAGGGCTCTTTTATCAGGTTTGTTCCAGTTGCTCATGGAGAGACATAGAAAGAAGATTCTGGCCAGCCTGCTCTGGTCTTCAGAAACTGCTACCTATGGGGGAAAAGTTAAGCAGGGCTCGGGCCTAAGATGATTATCCCTTTTATTTATACAGGGTTCGGCAAAGAAACCGCTTAGATGAAATAGTGGTATTGATTTCCTGCGTTCTTCATGTGACACTCCTGCTGGGTGCTGGATATCTAGCACTTGAGCAGGGAGGAAAAGCTCATTTCTCAGTGTTGGTGTAAATCCTTTAGAACTTCTCCAAAAGCTGGTTGATCTTTCAGCAAGCAGTGCCCCACTCTGAGACATTTTCTCCCCAAGTTCAGAAACATGTTTGAGTAAGTTTACACCTTTCCTCATTGGATCCATGTCATTCCACATGCATTCCACATGCACACTTAGACGGATTCTTGTGGTAGCTTTGTGGGGGCGGGGTAGCCATATGTGGGGTATCGAGGTTTGTGCTGGAAATTTGATTCCCTTGGTTCTGTTCCCCAGATTCCAGTCCACTTTCTCTCTGCCCTACATCTGCTCCATGCCAAGCATGTGTGAGCTGCCTCTGCTGGAAGTACTTCTGTAGATGGAACAGCACACGATACATGGACAGTTGTCATAATTATAATTACTTCCAACGATCAGAAATATCTGTGTGCGCATGAGTGTGTGTGAATATTTATTATTTGGTTTTTTCTTCGATTTCTAGTCCTCCCCATTAGCTGCACAGCTCCCTGGGTGGGTTGCAAACAATAAAACCATATAAAAGCAATATAAATATAGATAGATATGGATGCAAATGATACAGATATGGTCAGGGTAACTTTTTATTAAAAATTCTTTACCCGAGAAGCAGAGGGAAGAGAAGAGTGAAGCATCACCTAAAAGGTTAATCTATGAAGCATTGCCTGCTTCTGCCTGTAACTTGGAGCCTGTTGAACGCAGTGGGTCTTACATCTGAAAAGGCACAAAGAGATTTGCACAACTGGACAATGTGTAGCTCAGCCCTAAGCACTACTGCAGAGTAAGTCCTACTGACTTCAATAGAAATATTCCCAAATCTGTACATGTGGGACTGAAACGTCGGTATCTCTGATTTCGAGATGGTGTTGGCGGTAGTTTGCTGCTTTCTCTTCTGCCCTGCTCTGCCTCTTACACTAGTGACCAGCTGATCACTTTAAAGGGACAGCAAGCAGGTTATACCTCTTATGCTTCCCATTTCTGAGAAGAACATAAACCACTGGAAAGACGTTTCTCAAATCCTTGGTGGACAGTCATGTGTGTCTGACATCTCCTTGAAATGCTTGCAGCTGATCCATAGTGATAACAGGGAACATTTTGGAAGTATTAACTCCAACTTTTATATAGTGCCTTTTATTGGTTCCCTCTATCTCTCCCTCCCTCCATCACTGTTTCTGTGTGTGCAAAAGAGAGAGAGAGAGAGAGAGAGAGAGAGAGAGAGAGAGAGAGAGAGAGAGAGAGAGCGCGCGCGCGCGCGCGAGAGAGAGAGAATGTAATTCAGCCAGGGCCTATTTATCCTACATATTTCTTTTAAAACTCCAACAATAAAACCAGCCCATTTTAAACGGTAGATTAAAAAAAAGCACTGAAATTGATGAATGCCTTTTGGCAAGTACAGTTGAGCTGACATGGGGTTTTATACATTACTGACACTGTCAGTGATTTCTGTGATTGTGGCTACAGCTGGGGTATTATTATTGCCACGTTGCAGTGCTACTGTGGGGAGGCTATTGCATAGGCACAGCTGGAAGTGTTTGTGGCATTTCAAGTTCGTGACCTGTAGTAATTGTACTGTTTTATAGCAGGACTTGGGGAAATCCACAGCAACAAACAGAACAGAACCCGCTGAATTGACTTCAAGGTGGTTGGCGTGAGGGTGCCGTCTGTACCAGTGGTGATTCCTGGGCCGGGGCCAAGGGTGGAATCAGGTGGACGACGTGCACGTGCAACTGCGACCGTCCTTTCAAAAGCGCTCTCTTGCCTCGCGGTCCCTTGTCGGCCGGCAGTGTTTGATCGGGATGCCTGCAAATGCGTGATAATAATGTTAGCTCTCTGGTCGACACAACAGTGTGCCTGTTTTTACTTGGTATTTATTGAATTACTTTCTTTCATGGAATATTATGTGGGAAGTAAATTGCTTGACTTGTAAGTGTTCCAGTTTGTGTTAAATATAGAAAGATTAGCAAAAATGTTCCAGGTTATGAAAAAAAGCAACAATTGAACTGCTGGAGGGAATGTTTACGTTGGTGCGTGTGCACGTGTGTGTTTTGTTCCACAGAGCAAGCTTTTATTGTGTCGAGCTTGCCGCATTGTTGAAATGATGCATGCTGATGTCTTAAGTAGTGGCTGTGGTTGTGTTGGTGCTGTGCTGCATGTGGGTTAGACCAGACAGTTTGCCCAGAACCTGAGCCAAACCAAAGCTGGGTATTCTGTTGCATTGGATTGGGTCCCTAGCTTGAAATCCGTGAAAGCAAATGCATCCGTATTTGGAAATCCTTACTGGAAGCAAGGGCCACTGATCTGAATGGGGATCGCAGCGTGGGGTCCTCTAACCCCCATGATAGGGTCCCAGTCCTAATACGAACCTACAGCAGATGGATGGATGGACGGATGGAGAAAGAGACAGATAACATGGCTGCTTCAACATGTGCTTTGGCTCCTTTGTCCTTCCAACATACACTAAAATTATAGGAACACCTCTGCACATACTCCAGGAAAGGAATATCCAAAGTCTGAAAGTCTAGCATACACACCCTTTTCCCCGATTCCACTCATTCTTTCTTCCCCTCTTTTCTCTACTCCCTTTTCTCTCTCCTTTTCCTTCTCCTTCCCTTCCAACTTCCCTTCTTTCTGCCTTTCTCTTTCATCCTTGTCTCTTCTCCTTTTCTCTCTTTCCTTTCTTTCTCTCTTTCTTTTTTACCATCTCTCTTTCTTTCTCCCCATTTTTCTCTCCTTCTCTCTGCAACCTTCCATCTTTCACTCATTATCTTGGCAACTTCCACCCTTCCTCAGCCCACATAAATAAGGCTTTAGGGCAGGGGTCGGCAACCTTTAACACTCAAAGAGCCATTTGGACCCGTTTCCCACACAAAAGAAAACACTGGGAACCGCAAAACCCTTTTGACATCTAAAATTAACATAACACTGCATATATCGGTTTTTACCTTAATGCTATGTACATCTTCATTATGATTTAGCTGCAGCTCTTGTTCAGTCACTAAAAACTGTTATTTTTAATCTTACATTACAAACTAGTAGGACTCCTTTCATATATTTTGAGTAGGAGAACAGCTTCCTGAAGAGTCAAAGTCAGTGCTAAAGGGTTGCATGCATGAAACAGCAAACCCCATAAGTTCGTCAGCAGTAAAAGCAAATGAATCTACTCATGTACCATTAAACGTTCGGTTTTCTTCAGAAACTTTTCTTCGATTTATCCATGGTTGGCCTGGGTGAGGGGGGAAGTTTAGTAAATCGGCACGGGTGTGCTTAGTGACTGATTAGCAGATAAACAGTCAAGTGATGTAAATTGTGGCAGGTCCCAAGCGCAGCTTTTAACATTCAGATGAAGGAGACTACATTGGGACAAAGAGAATCCTTTCAGCAGCGTTTCATGTGACATGAGAGCCTGCAGGAAGCTTGTTCCACTCTATCCCTGCAATGTTGCAATGTACTTAACCAGCTAGCGTGGCATTCCTGAGTGGATGCCTCATCATCACCTATTGGTATTTTGTAACTCAGCGCCTCGGCTGGAGATCGGCGGCTGTCATGCGTGTTTTGAGCGACGGAGCCGCAGCAGAGGGATTCAAGAGCCACGTGCGGCTCCGGAACCGCGGGTTGCCGACCCTTGCTTTAGGGAGTAAGGATCTCAGCGCCAGAAACTTTAAAAAGGAAAATGATTGGTCACTACATACTAATACTTTCCAGGGATTTTCACTGTACAGAGCAGTTGGGGTCCACTTTCAACATTGGCCCAAAGCAGTTTTTTAAAGAGCATCCATTGGAACCAGTGGGAACTTCTTCTTAAGGCTAATGGATGGGTTTCTGTGTGCCTGACATTCCCTATTCTGCACAAGCATAATTTCAAATCCCAGCTTCACACATGCACTAAGGGACTCAGAGGCTCATAAAGATCTTGATGTCACGTAGTTCAATGAAAACATGGACCCAGCATGTGGTAGCCACAAAAAAAGGTAGAGTCCATGTTAGGAATGAGTAGAAAGATCTTGAGTATCTAATGCCTTTATGTACATCTATTATATGGCCACAGTTAGAATACAGTGTAGTTTTGGTTCCTACATCTTGGAAAGAATGTCGTAGATCCGAGGAGGAAAAATGGGGAAAAGATCAGCTAAATTGATCAAGGGGCTGGAGCAGCTCCCCCATGGTACCCTTCCATTTAGGAAAAAGGCAATTAAAGGGCCATGCTAGAAGTGTATAAAATTATGCTGATGTAGAGAAAGTAGATTGAGACATTGTTCTCCCTCTCCCATAACGCTAAACACCAGTGGGGCCATCCCATGAAGCTGATTGGTGGGAGAATGAAAGCAAGTACTTCTTCACACTGTGCATAGTCAAACTATGGAGTTTTCCTCCTGGTGCCACATTTACACAAGTTGGACAACCTCTGGTGGGAACTACCAACTTCATTCACCTACTTTGTATAGTTGGTTAAACAAGCAGTGATGTTTTTAAGAGAGAAATTCCAGTGTACCTGTGATATTTATATTATATTGTATATCATATTGTAGATTATATAATGTTTTGTGTTTTTCATAGTTTGTTTATCATTGCTTGATTGTTACATTATGTATATTATTGTCTTATTGTTATTGTTAATTTTTGGTTTGATTCGGTGTGCCTTGTAATCCGCTTAGAGAGTCCTGCTGGACTACCGATTCATGGAATATTTAATTTAATAATAAATAAAAATAAATACATATTTATGGAACAAATATTTAGAGTTTCATACTAAATTCTTTTCACCTTCATCCAGAAGCTACTCATTCATTATCATCATTAATCAATCTGACAAGAAGTTTAATCAAAAGTAACTATACTGTGATTCACAATAGCAACATCAATTCTGGGAGAAAAAGATGGTGCACGTGTGTGTGTGCATGTAAGCATATATGCAATGATCATCAGACCTGCTGATTTAAGACCAGAGTTAAGGTTAACTCATGTTGGATGAAGCTCCCCAGAAGCAATAGAATTTTGAGCTTTATAATGGTAGAAAAGTCCTTCTCTTTTTCTCTTCTCCTCTCTTCTTTTGTCTTAAGGGGCACTAGTTTCATTCAAGGTTGCTCCCCCATCATTAAAATTTTGAAAGTGTGTCACATCATCCTGATAAGACAATTAATATATCAAGCATAAATACACATTTAGTAATAAGCATTAAAAGTATCACCTCTGTCTACTGGTACAATTAGCTTTTGTCTCTCATTCTGTTTGTGCGTATTTGTCCTTTCTTTGGCTTTTTTGCATTTGCATTTGGCTTTTTGACAGACAGAAAGACAGACATTTAAAAGCTTCACAAACACAATTTAAAGGATAACCTTAGAATTTTGTGACTAAGAACTCCTTTCCCATATTAAGTGAAATACGCAGCAAGTAAGGCTATAGGTATTTTCCTGCATGCATTGCTTTTGATGAGAAAATAAGTCTAGATCTATTTACATATTGGCAAAACTAAAACCACCTGATCCAGAGAATATAGAAGTTCTCTGGAAAATATGAAGAATAATAAATAGTACTTCCCAAGCAATATTTTGAAGGTGCTCCCAGTATTGCCAAAGAAGTTAATAAAGTAGTCAAAAATCATTCCGCCACTTTTTTTCCCAAAGAGGATCCTACTTAATGCTCCATTTAATTTGCACAAATGTCAAGACACATCAAAAGGGGAAATTTATTGTATTAGTCACTGAAAGAGATATAGTTGGAGCATCATGATATCTAAAGATGATTAATAAAAATAGCTATTGATTTTGCAAAGACAATAAATCCACCTGATTATATTATTCCACAGGGGGAAACTCTTAGTTCATTTTGTATTCTGAAAATATTTCTGTGTTTTGTTGTTAGGATTTCACAAACTGGGTACTACAAAGTAGAAGGATGGCTTTTCATTTATCCTTCATACTAATGCCTTTTATACCTTTGGTTCGTTCATACTTTTTCCACAGTGAAATGTTGAGTTGACTTCACAATACTTCATGAGATTAAATTCTTTATGAGTTTTAAAGCTGCTGTCTTTCAAAAATATTTTAAAAAGTAAAGCTTAGTGTTTATTAACATTCTAAAAGAATGGTTTCACAGTTCTTATAATTTTATTCGGTATTCAGTCACTTCCATTTTGTCTAAAAGGTTAAGCTGGAAATAGAGGCAAAAATGCAATAATAAAAGCACCACAAATAATCAGCATCCAACGAGACTTTGAAGTTGCTACATTCTTGCAGATACAGGAGTAATCCTTCTCCGCACATCTGGCAAATTTGTTGTTAGAACCAATCAACCCACTTGTCTGCATTATGGAAAGGTCCATAACAGCTGGAACACAAAATGGTGCCTGAATTAAAAAAGAGCTGTGAAGACATTTCTCCAAACCACTCTGAAGGGGAACTATAGCCGAAGAACTTACTTGCCCGCTGTCAGGAACAGTGATAATAATCTGTGCAGAAAAATAGGATTTCCTCTACAGATTCTCTTGGTGTCATATGCAGTCCATATGGTCATGGCAAGGGAATTATCAGCAAACAATGGGGCTATTCAATAGAGGAATCATAGTGAGCACCATGGCATGAAATCCCTCCAAGTGTTCAAAATAAAAATGCTAAAACCACAGTGCATCCCTGCACATGTGTTCCAATGAATGTCCCAAGTCGGAAAGTTAAGCTAAACAGGGCAGGCAGTCCATGAGTGGTGCCTGACATCTACCCGTTGGCTCTGTATTTTATCCATCTATCATCAGTAGTCAGGGCAGGGGAGACAGCTGGATCAAGAATGAGGCACGGGTGACCCATGAATGTACGATCATCTGCTGGGGCATCCGCTGGACAAATAGCAGTTTCAGAGGGCAGAATTTCCAGAGGCAAAACGGTGGGGGAGAAGATGGTTGGCACCTCACTTTTTTCCCACACTGCTGTGCCACTCTGCTTTTCAGAAAAGACACCTGGCATTTCGATCTTGGGTGAAATCCTGACTTTAAATTCTCTGTGTGTTGGTTGGGGGGGAAGAGAAACATGACCTCCACTACACCAAGTGGCTGGAACATCGAACAGGGGCAGGGCAATTAGTCTGCGCCTTTCTTGGGTCCCACAACAGATGCCACACGCTCCAGCACCCTGGGCAGCAGGGGCTTCTTGAGGGATGTTGCCACGAGGTGATGTGCAGGTGTGGAACTCCCTCATTCTGGGCGTCTCAAGAAAAGCGGCTTCACCAGCTGCTGCACGGAGGTGTCTTCTTTCAGTTTTTCTTGCTGAGCAAAAATGCATCTTCTACACTTTTCTAGATATTCCATGAACCAAGCACCGGTCGGCGCTGTGGTGCAACAGCAGAGTTTTGCCATGATATCACAGGAGGCTTTCGTCTGGTTTCTGATTTAAAATTCAAAAGCAGGCTTTCCTCACTCTACAATAAATAAATAAAGGCCCCGGGGAAAGCCTGCGAGATTTGGAAAGAGGGCCTGGACGACACTGATGTCATGGACAGGCTCCTTTGAGAGAAAGATCACAAGCGCACAGCCCATGCTTCATACAGAGACTCCTCCCGAGTTGGAGCACTTTAGACCTGCTCCTTGTGGCTATAAATGGAATTGAGGTTCTCTATAAATTACACTCCCCCACACACACACACTTCTATTGGATTGTGCATTTTTAGATTGTTGCCCTGCCCAAACTCTCTAGATTGGATGACTTAGAAAAGTCTGCCCGCCCGCCCGCCTGCCTGCCTGTCATCTTATGTGTGTGTGAGAGAGAGCACAGTGCCTTCCCATCTGAAATGAACAATGCATAGGGGTTTCCTTTTACTGGTATGCCTCTGTTTATTTGAAACTCTTCTCTTGTGGCTGTGGTTGAAGCACTGGAAGAGAGATTCATCAAAGAGATGCTATCCCCGTGTTCATTTTGTTGTAGTGGTTGTTGTTTTTATTTCACTTATGTCAGGGGAATGTCTGACCCTCAGGCTCAGATTATAGAATGTCTCTTGTGACATGATCATGCTAATGTAAGAACCGGGATAATGTTCCATTGCAATTTCATGAATGTGTCTGTAAGGCCTCAGGCCATACATACAAGAAATGAATGAACGCATCTAAAAACGATTTCTCTGAGACACTGTGCACACTAGGTTAGAAAGGGAATAGGCAGGAAACAGGATTTGTAGTGATAATGCCACGAAAGAATTCAAAGACAGGCACTATTTCCATGCTTCCTATTGCAATGGATCTTCCCAACTCACAAAACAGCAATTCTCCTCTCTATCTCTCTTTTTCATCCGCCCTTCTCTCTCTGCTTCTTTCCATTCCTCCCTCCCCCTTTCTTTCCACCCATTCCATCTATTACTTCCTTAAGCCATCTTTTAAATTAGATTCCTCCAACTCCCCTACACACTTCATTTTGATTTCCTGCTAAACCACCTGGTTTTACAATGGGTGCTGTTGTTCCACAGGCACTGACCCCTGGCTCATTGCTGCTTTGCAGTGGCACCTGGTCACGAGGCATTTTGCCCAGAGATGGGCAGGCCACAAGCTTGTGATCTACTTTGTTGTTTCGCTAGAACCCCAAGATCCACTAACCTGACTTGAGACAACACACAGAGGCTTAGAATAAAAGTACATGGCAACTCTGAGCACAAGCTGAGTTTAGGAATAAGGTTTCAGTACCACAATGGAACTGAACTTACATTAAAGTACATTCTGGGTTATCCCAAGCCTTCTTCATTTCAGCAGCCTAATTTAGGTGGGAAAGGTTATTATGAGGTTAAACAATTAAAAGCCACAAACCCTTGTGGGACACCAAGAAATCTTTATGTACATCCCCATCAATCAGTAATTCCTGATCTACCTCCTTCCCACTGATCTCTGTTTTACAGTACTTACCCACTTCACTCCCCTTGTCCATGCATGATATGCCTGCAATGATATTGATGAACCATCCAGAGCTTTTGCCCATTCGACGGAATTGCATTCTAATAAATGAAAGGAAAGAATGAGATGAATGAGCACACATTGCAAAAGTTTTCAGTCTTTTACTATGTGAAGTTCAAGACCTCCTGGAGCCCACAATAACTTTCTGGATTTAATTTAACCAGCATCTTGTATGGCATTTTGCTATGTCACGCTATCTTCCCTTCATATTGAAAATTCTTTAATTAGCCATTCTAATGGACAATTCTGCCAATTCATTCTCAGGCAATTCCTAGTACAATACATTCCACTATTCCCTTGTTAACTTCCCTTCCCTTGTTGTATTATTTATTTTTCTAGTATCCAGGATTCATTTTGCATCCTCACATATTCAAATATGTCAGACTATCCCAATATATGGACAAATGTAATAATGAAACCTTGTCAAATGAACAACCACTCAATCACCTGTGCATGTAATTTAGACTTTTACCTGGTTTCTATTCTTCTTTTGCTTACAAAACTTAACATTCTTTTCATTTCATTCTTTACATTTATGGCTACCTCAACAATAAACTTCAGCACAGTACAATTGGTACAATCTCTTCATAAATGTCAGCGTATCTATAAGACCATCATTCCAAAGTAGCAGATATCCAGATATTGCTCTTCCACTTTCCCCACTTCTGCATAACACCCAGAGCAGTTCTCATTTCTCCTTGTGCTTCATATCTTTTTATGGTTGGTATCTGGGGAGTAGAAAGGGAGAATACAGCTCTTATAGCCTTCTTATTTCAATAAAAGATTATAATCTTTGCAACATCACAGAAATATTGGTTACTGAGAGACAAGCTTGTGTAATGAGTTGGCCACATCTCATCATCTACTATTTGAAATGGTGGAGGGAATTTTTAATGCAGGTCTTTGTGAACATTTTCTATATTCTGGACATGTCAAAAGGTTGCCATTCTCCCTTCTCGGGGAACCCTGGGAACTGTAGTTCTGAGAAAGAAGCTAGTGCTCTGTAACATACAACTACAATTAGTTGTAGGAAGCCCAGATGGGAGTTTGGCAGGAAGAGAAGCTGGATTGATTTTTCTGATTTCTACCCCCAGATACTTCATGTGATTGTCATCGGCATACTGGGATTATAAACACATATCCTGGCTTTTAAATGGGATTTTCCAGCCCAGAAGAATATATATAAAGCACAGACTTGTCCAGGCCTTTCCCATCTCACCAGCAATGTGTACAGAAGCCTGCCTTTGCGTGTTTATGGCTCTGGTTTGCATGGAGGCAATCGTGTGGCCATAGTTTATGGAGCATGCTTTCCCCTGAAGTGCATCTGAGTATAGTCTCCATCCAGTTTGGACATTGCCCTTGCCTCAAAACTCCAAATCTCGGAATGATTAGTCACTTTACACAGAATTGACACTAGCGTCAATCCTATTAAAGAAAGAAAGATGGATTGCAAAACATTTAAAAGGTAAAGGTTTCCCCTTGATGTGAAGTCCAGTCATGCCTGACTCTAGGGGGCGGTGCTCATCTCCGTTTCCTGGCCGAGGGAGCCAGCGTTTGTCCGCAGACAGTCTTCAAGGTGCACGGAACGCTGTTACCTGCCCACCAAAGTGGTGCCTTTTTATCTACTTGCATTTGCATGCTTTCGAACTGCAAGGTTGGCAGGAGCTGGAACGGAGCAACGGGAACTCACCCCGTTGTGCAGATTCGAACCAGTGACCTTTCAATCAACCAGCACAGCAGCACAGCAGTTTAAACCACTGCACCACCTGCATTTAGTGGGTTAATAAATTAGGTGATCGAAACTTCATAAGTGTTCAAACTAAATAAAAATATAGTCTGAAGGAAGGAAGGAAGGAAGGAAGGAATCTAAAAGCTATGTAAACAAGTGCCTCTCCCTATACGAACCTACCTGGCATGTTAGATCTACATTGTAGGCCCTTCTGAAGGAAGTGCCTTCTCAGGAAATGAGGAGGGTGGTAACACAAAGAAGGGCCTTTTCTGTAGTGGCCCTCCAACTTTGTTTTAGGCGCCAGGCAAAAACCTTTTTATTTCAATGGTATTTTAATTGTTAACTTGTTTTTAGTAGAATTTTAACTGTATGTCATTAGTCTTGTGCACCTTATATTGGTTTTATTTTTTTATATGTAATTGTATTCTAATCTGTATTTTATTCTATTTTGTATTTTATTTTGTATTTTGTTGTAACCTAAGCAGGGAGCCGTATGGCTAATGGAGTGGGTTAGAAATCCAATCCAATCCAATCCAATCCAATCCAATCCAATCCAATCAATCAATCAATCAATCAATCAATCAAATAAATAAATAAATGCTCTGTCTTGGTATGTATAATGCACTTTCCTTGCCTGCCTTCTATGATTTCTGTGGGTCAAACTAGACATGATGCTATGTTACTGTTTCTGAATGACATTACGCATTTATATTATTTATCATAGGTGCCTGGTAGTATGGTTTAAAAATAAATGTGTTTTTTTTACTTTATGGTGTATAAATAATAGCCTCAGCAATGTTGGAGCCATGGGGATAGGGAAGTTCAATTCTTTCTTTCCTGGCAAGAATCTGGACAGCATCTCCACTTCAGAGTTGCTCTTTGCACAACAAGCAAAGCTCCCACGGGCCCAATGAGAGATTCCACTGGAACTGACATCATGTCTAGTTTGGCCCTGCTAATTTGTGCTCTGAAAAGTATTCTGGGGGGCTGAGGATGCCACCTGCTGATTCAGGGAACCTGAGGGGGACAAAACGGTTCTTATACATTTTCAGTCAAGTTATCAGATGGGCTATGCATGTACTCAGTGGCAAAGATATACTGTGCAAATATAGGGTGCCAGGCTCCATTTCTGGCATCTTCAGTAAAATTTTCAGGTTGTTTGTTCCCCTTTAAGATGCTACAAGACTCCTTGTCATTTTTCCAGTGAAAGGATACCTGAAAACCATCCTTAGAAAGAGGGGCAGCCGCTTGGTGGACTCTGGCGATTGGAGGAGAGACTCCTAGGCTAGGTGGACTGATAGACGGGTAGATAGACTCAGTAGAAGGCAACTTCAGATGGTCATTTCGAGTGATGAACATTGTAGCCCTACCATGAACACCATTGCCTGATGATGGCTCTTAAATCATTCAATATGCTTTGCATTTTAAATAAACTAAAGTTGATTCAGTAGGAAGGAGAAGCTCAACTTATTCTCTGTCTTTCATCAGACAGATGAGAGCAATAGAGCACAGCACCAATTAAGATTGTTCCTTAGCATATGCTTCAAAAATTAAAAGGGTATTCATCAAAAAGATCTGAATAGCAAATAAATGTAAGGAGATTAAAATCTGCTTGTGGTTACACAACAAGCAGAAAGAAACGCTAAATTCGTTGAATGAATTATCCACTCAGCTGTACAAATATGCACATTTCCTTTAAGGCATGTAAGCACAGGGAAAATAATGTCATATCACTTTTATTTTTTTTTCTGGAATGGGTTGCTGGATGACCAAACTTATACCCAAAAGCTTCAGATTATCTAAGAGCATCTGATTCTTCTTTCACTGGCTCCAGACAGATTAGAATCATGGTTTTGCATAGCATGTGAGTTTACAGTGTCCTAAGGAGAGCTGGTTCTACAATCCAGTGCCTGTCACAGCAGAAGCCACTGTAAAACAGGGGAGCTGACAGAGCTTGGCTAGAGCAAGGCTGGCCACTTATACATTACCAAAAAATAAAAAGTGGGGAGAAGCAAATGCATCACCCAAGAAGATTCCAAAGGAGGACAGAGATTTGCATGAACTGTTTGGTGCACGGGGATATATTTGAAGCACATTGGTTGTTGTTCAGCTGTTCAGTCGTGCCTGATGATAAGCCGTCCTATGGGCCAACTCTTGCCACACTTGCCCATCCCGTGCCACCTCTTTCAGCTGAACTATGCTCTGCCCCGCATCCTCTTTGATGGCGTCTCACCACTTTGCTCTTTGGCGACCTGGTTTTCTCTTGCCCTGAGCATTCCAAGCATTATATCTGTTTAATTTATACTTAATTTATATTTAGCACATTGAGAAGTCACTATCATAAACTAAAGCGAGATACAGTCCCATTCGTCATAGTTGACCAGGTTTCCTGTGGGCCTACTCAGTCTTCCATCCCAGTGGAAACAGTGGAACACGGACGTTATAGGCCAAAACCTCTGGAGGCCTACAAGTTGCCTATCACTGGAATAGGGGTACCTTCAAATAGATATCTGCCTCTAGCAGCCTTTCAAATTTAGGGTGGTTCTCTTGTAAAGTTGGATGCCTGGACACCCGAACCAGAACTAGACCTGAGGCCTGTGCATCTAGAGCTGCAAACAAACCATGGGCCTAGCCATTCTAGAAGCCTCGTATTGCCTTCCTGTCGGGACCAGCTTTCTTGCAGCACCCACAGCTTAGCACAGGTTAAAATAAACAACACACCTTCTACTGCAGTGAAACAGCAAACGGTCCTTCAGAGTTTGTAACCCAGAAACTTTATGCAGTATTCAGTCCTATTAAATCATGCACATGGTAGGCATGTCATGAGTGGAGCTGGGGGTCAGACTGGATGGCCCGGGAGGCCCCTTCTGACTTGCTCTTTTCTATGTTTCTATGTTTCCAAATCTATGAATCTGCACAGTAGCCGGAGACAGCCTTGTACATCCAGCATGAAATTCCAAGAGTACAAACCAAGCAGGGAGCGGAGTGCAGGTTTTAAAGACTGCTGGTTTCATCTATGACAGGATCCCAAAGGCACAGGATTCCAGGCTTACAGGAGGTCCGAGTGCCTGAATTTATCCCCAGACACGGTCTGGAGAACATGGAAGACCAGACAAGCCAAAAGCTCAGCACTTGGATATAACCCAACAAAAGGAATTTTCCAGTATGAACCCAGACAGATTTTTAGGTTCTGCAACAGTTTGTAGACAGAGGTAGGGGATCCAGGACTCTCCATCAAGCTGTCTATCCTTGCAGGAAAACCGTGGGCATAGTAAGGAATAATGCTAGCAGGGACCTCATCTCATTCTCTAGCTGCCTTCATTGCCAAGGAGATAGGCCTGAGCACCCCACTTGTTCAATGGCTCATTCCCTGCTGAGGCCCGTATGCCTCAATCACCTCTCCCAAGCCAGATCTAGGAATTGGCAAAGAGTATCGCACTCCCAGCAGAACTGAGCTCTCACCTGCACTACATTCCACAACCTGAATAGACACCAAATCCCGCCCCCCACCCCCAAAAGTCTGAATCTTCTACCAAGGTTACAGTGCAGTGATTCTGCCAGCAAGAAAAGCCCTTGTGGCATGTATACATTTCCATACTGTCTTCTGTGTTCTGGGGCTAAGCACATCCAGTACTGGCCAGCTTTACAAGGTTAGATCGGATTTTCAGAGAAGAAGGGTCCGTGTTCAAGCGCCATATGATTGCATTTGTGTGCTGATCCCCTGTGGTTTAGAGGTGCCTTGCCAAGCCATCCCCAGGGTTGCCATAAGAAACATGGCTGCTGAAAATGACACTGGATTACCCAGAAGCATTAGATGTCATCTAGATATATTGATAAGCTTGTGATGCATTCCACAGAAACAAAACAGAACAAAACTGTGCATTTGTGCATCAAGAGGTGCACATTTGAGATGGGTACAACTAAAACCATGTGCATGTGTACAAACACACCATACTCAATGAGCCCAGATGTGTATGCTTAAAAATGGAAATACCAACATTAATATGTACATTATGAAAAATATGTATGGATTTGCATACGGGTTTCTTTCAATCATTGCAAGTTTAGTGGGAAAAGGAATGGTACCTTGGCCTCCAAAATGACAATCTAAGCCGCCAAGGTCCTCATAGAGGTTGCAAGTTGCTCACATGCATTGCAATCTTCCAGCTGTGCAAGGCAGTGGAATACATGAAATGCAATTAAGGTGGCGCATTGTTACCTAAGCAAGAGTTAGAAGTAGTTTCTATTGGGTGGATACACAAAAAGAAGGAACCCCAAGGTGCTTCCTTTGCTAGCTGTCTTGAATCATTCACAAATCAATATGGCTAAGTAACAGCTAGCAGGCCCCAGTGGCAATAAATTTACTGTTTCTGGTGTAGCTGAAAAAGTGACTTATGAACACAAAGACTAGTTCACATTGAGCTGGTTTTCCCTGGCAAATGGCCTCCAAATGTTTGTTCCCAGTCATCTCTGGGGCAGGCTCCCTGTGGGGCATACTGTTGCATGAGCTAACGCCCAAGAATGCGTTTTTAAAACCGTCATAACCAGAGGAATCATGTGTCCATATAATACAGAGCCCATATAATTATCCTCTTCAGTTATCACAACCTTCTGCTCAGGAATAAGTGGAAGAGATTTGACAGCACCACATAGAACAGTTTGAGACTTAGGTCTTTTCAGTTATCTTCTGTACTCCTGACCACATGCACCAATGTTGCTGATAATGTTGTAACTCTAAGTCTGATGTGATGATGTCATAGAGACACTTTTCAAATGACCCAAATAAAGTCAATTTTTCTAAGGTCAAAGAGGAAGCAGCTGGTACCAAGAAGGAACAGCAGCCGGTGCAATGAATGGATATGGAACCCTCCTGAAGCAATGCGAATGCTGAATACTGTGTTTTTGTTGTTACGGTGAAACCGGAGCTGAACAATATTCGGTACAGCTTTGCATTGTTTCAGAGTATCTCTTATTCCTCAGTGAAAAAGAATGGAATGATAAGGTTGTGCTCTTGCCAGAGATGAATTGCTTGCCTCTTAGAAATGAGAAACATAAGAAGTTAAACTGAATTCAAGGGCTGTTACCCCAGGATAACTGAGCATGTCAACAAGATGAAGTCTATCCACCATTATGTTTGCATTTGAGAGAGAGAGTGACAGTGAGATGAGACGGCTGGAAGGCAGTCCGGAAGTAAAGTGGAAGGTTAGAAACACTGGGCCATTATTCTTTAAAGCAAATAATGTTTCCTGAATCTTTATTACTTTAAATGGGTACTGAACCATGGAAGCTTGTGAGGCAGGCAACCAGGGAGACCTAATTTGGTGGGCGACAGAGACATTAGTGAACATGTTTCTTTATACAGGTGCTCTTATCTCAGACCTCACATATGTACTATATGCTTCTGCAATACCCCTGATAAATAGGGCTTCCTGTTTCATTGAACGGTACAATAAATAGCCGCATAAAACCCGTATCATTTGCTGGATTGTAAGTAAATGCCCAAGACTGCCTTGCTCCTTGCTCCTTGTGCCCTCTCTTATTCCTTCAATGTCAAATAGATCAATACCAAGTGTGCATTGCATTGCATTGCATTGCATTGCATTGCATTGCATTGCATTGCATTATATTATATTATATTATTTAAAGCTTTTCTAACCCATCCACCACTGATGTCTCAGGGCGGCTTACAACATTTCTGCCTTGGTCACATCCTCAGCAGCCTCCACCTTTGTTGTTAATACTGTCCTTAATATATCCTCATTAATACAATTCGCATTTCCCTTCGTGGAGCCAAATCACATTTTCCAAGGTTGCATTTTAAGCCACATCATGCCGCCAATGGGAACCATTCATTTTGTGGGAGTCTAAAGGAAAGAAGTCCTGTTTGACTAACTTTAAAAGTAAAAGTGTTAATTATTTAGTGGCAGTATCTTAATGTTGCTGTTTAGGCAGGTAACATATTTATCTTAAAGTACCCCAGAGCAAAAGAACCTGGGAAGAAGACAGGTAACTCTGGAACCATATTTATCATGTAAATAGCTCAGAAAAGGATACTGCCAGTTACATCTTTTAAATACAAAAATGCATGCATTTCACTATTTTGTAAATGCCAGAGAGATGCAGCATCCGTTAGAGTTAACAGTGCGGCACTTTTGTGTTCAGTAGCATGAATCATTAATCATGAGACAGGCCATATTCTTGTACTGCTTCTGCTTTCATTACTTGGCCTAATTAAACAGTTCTCTGAACTGGAATCTCAGATTCCTCTGTTACAGATTATCATTAATTATGGTGAAAGTGCTCAGAGATGTTGGACTCAATTATATTCTGCTCAACCTTGGCACTGTGTGATTCATTGCACAGCCTGCTTTGCAGATGTACTCTTTTCTTATCTTGCACTCCCACTTTTGTAAATTGGGCTCCGCCAGCCAACAAACTAAGAGTTATGTGCTGCATTTTCATTAAAAACATGTTGGAGGAGCACAGACCAATTAAGGATTCTGTATTTTATATGGAGTGATGAAGTGAGCACCGGATCCTGGGAGCATTAGCTTAGCAAAGAAAAAAGGCTCCCAAATACTGGCACTGCTTTGCTAAATACGTGGGTGTCCCTTCTTGAGATATCTTCTTTCAAATCTGCAACCTGCATTGCTTATCACTCCTATATGTGTTCAGCTGAACTTCTTACAGGAGGATTTAAGGTACCTCATTGTGTCTCTGAAAACAATAGCATGGCCCAGATGGCTTCAAAACCTCGGCCATATGTTGTTGTTACAGCTCACTGGGAAAGCCCAGGGTACAAAACCTTACATGGGTGGGGATGAGGGACAAGTGCATGGCCACTAAACTGGGCCCTGGTCCGGGATTGCTCTGGGCCCTAGGGGGATGAGGCCAGTCCTGGCTTCTTCCACAAAAGTCAAACTTCTCTCCTGTTCAGTCAAATGGCCTGCCCTACTGAGGCTTTCTGGCTTGACAGGCAGTGCCCAGCAGACCTCACAACAACAAGTAAGGAAGTTGCATTAGTCCTATTCAAGGTTCAATATTTTCAAATTTTCTTCCTTCAGGGTTTGTTTCATACTAGTGGTGCAGTTGGGTGCAATCTGCTAGTTTTCCCCTAAATATTTAGAGGGGCTTTCTCAGCAGTGTGCCTTTAAGATCATCTTTTGATGATGACATCAGTGCTGAAGAAAAATAGTATATTAAAATTTGAGTTCTGGATGTGCTTTAATTTGTATAACAGAAAACATTACGTTTATTAACTGGTTTGCCAAGATCCCTAGGCATTTTCATATGAACTATGGGTGTAAAATAGTTGGAGAACATTGAATTTAAACTTAACGTTGTCCACTGGCACAATGGATTCCTGAGCATCAATGCAGGATCTGAGTGTCAACTTTTGTAAGTATTGCACATTTATAAACAGATCTTTATCTTACAAGCATTGAACTTTTTGAACAATTTACAATTTTGAAATTGTAAAAGTTTTGTTAGTATTTAGCATCAGAAGAAGGAAGCAAAACAACAACATCACAATCCGATCATATGTTTGCTCAGAAATAAATTCCATTGTGTTTCATGGTTCCTGGTAAGTCTGTTAGGTATTATTAATAAAGAATAAATAAATAAAAAATTTTTTTATTACTATGTGTATCCTTAACATTCACCCTTAATCTAGATATACACATGTGTGCTCACTCATCATCATTACCTCGCTAACAAAATCCACAAAATAAAACAGTTATCTTGCTGCATAACTATTTCTTAATAATAGCGGTTAAGTAACAGAGCTAAGGATTGGAGCAAAAAAGGGTAAAATGTAGTGATGGAATAAATATTCAACAAAAATGTCAAGTTCCATAATTTTCAAAATCTGCATGACATATATTTCAATAAGGGTTTAAATATGCAAAAAGAAAATGAGGGTAGTTGATTCTATGATCTTTATGACCCAGACCATGGTTTCTCAGGCAGCACCCAAGCATAATTTTGAGGGACTACCATTTATCTCATACATGCTGTACAGACTCATGAGTTTCAAACTAGAACTTACTATTTCCAGTCTACATTTTCTGTATTTCTGAAATTATGCCCCATGGCCTGCCTACACTGGCACTTTTCTGCAATATCCCAACCCAACTGGAATAGCAGACAAATCTGCCTTGAATATTGATGGGGACTCAATTAACCATGATATGGTAGGCCAACTTATGGGGCGAAGTTCAGGTGTAGGAGGCACAGGTCTGCCTACTACCAAAACCCTTCCTGTTGTCCCACAGCATCATGGTAGGGCAGCCCTCTTCATTAGCTTTTAAAACTATGCAAGATCCCCTGTTCAGTGAGAGAGAGAGGAATCCTTCATTCATGGTTGATCAGATTACTTGCAAGGAGAGCACCCACTGAGCAGAAAGATGTGTGTGTGTGTGTGTGAGTGTGTGTGTGTGTGTATTAAATTAGGTCCTGAGATATCTTATTGTGTTCACTAAAGTTGTACATGCATATCTATACATGTGTCTGTGCACTTTTTGTTTATTTGTTTATATATAAATGATCTTTATAGTATGCACAATTTTGTATTTTTATGGCATTTTGTAGTACACACTAAGGCTTTCAATATTTGTATGGTATCCAGTGGGTTATTGGCTATTGGGCAGTATAGAAATGTAAAAAAATGATGACTATGATTTCCCCACCCCAACATAAACACAATTTTGGGGCTGAAACCACATGGAAGAAGCATGGAAAATCAGTATCAGCCATGTATCAATGGATCCTGAACAAGTGAGACTGTGAGGTTAAAAGGAAAATCGAATGCTCATTCCTAGCAGATGTTCTGATGATATAGAACAGGGGTGTGCAACTCTTGTGAGATTTCTTGTAGTCTTTCAGCTCATTTCAAAAGCCCTCTGCAAACAATCAGATCAGATTTCTGGTAGGACTAATCCATCAGAAACTTTTTGGGAAGGGAAGGAGAAGGGAAGGGAGAAAGAGATGCAGGGGGCAGAAGGGAAGAAAGAAAAGGGGTTGGTTCTTGTCTCTTTGGGCTCCACCTTCCATCCCTTCTCTCTCTGGACACTCAGCCCCTGATGGATTTGCTCCAGGAAACACAGACTTTGACCAAAAAAAGGCTCTTCTTCTACAACTGTGATTTACAAACTATGTGAGAGAGGGAGAGGCCACCGAATGATTTACTCCTGCTCAGCTGGCTTGCATAGGGAACCAAGTGCCAATACATTCTCAGAATCAAAATTAATGCATCCTGCATGCAGATGTCCATAAAGTTGTAGTCCACTTTAATCTCGATGTGGCCTTCGTTCCAAGAGACCCAAGTTAACAGCATGCGGGGCGAAGAAATTTCCATGCATGCTACAAAATGGGGAGCACCAGAAAGATCTCCATTTCACACAACCCAAGGACACTAACACAGGGTCACATCTGCACACTGGTGTTCGTGACTGTCTTTGTAGCAGAAAATTGAAATCAAACTTAGCCACAAGTCTGTGCTCTAGAAGCTCTCCTCCTGGGAACACACGTGCCAACAATTACAGAAAGAATGGACACAAGGGGTGGCTACGCATGCTGGGATGGGGTGCGTGTGTGTTGCACAGGCAAAGGGTGCTAAAGACATGCGCTTTGCTGAGTGCACAGCCTAGATATCGCTGCACGGTTCTTCTGAGGAGCATTTGTACAAGTGTAACATGGGACTTGAGAAGGGTTGCGCGCTCTCTCTCTCTCTCTCTCTCCCTCCACCTCGTTTTTGCAAGATGGTTTACACGCTTCTCCTACAAAGATGGCACCGAATGCTTCTGCCTGTGGCTTGTCTGCATCATCCTCAGGGGTGCTGTCTGCTGTTGCCGTGACACCCTGCCCATGCATCCCAGCTCTGCAACTTCCCTGTTGACCCATCTCCGTGGCACATCCCACGCATCTATTAGTGCCCTGGAATGTTACCACTTCACTGATGCACATCACACTGCACAAAAGCGCAATGAAGTCCTTTGTGTGCATTGAATATTAATGCATTCAATGTAGCCAGACTGATTTTCAATTCAAAGCATGTGATTTTTTTTGCATAACGTTTCCCAGGTATTAATGTTATTTGGGCAATATTCTAAAATGTATGTTTCTCTATGCCCTTGCAAAATACCTGCAATTCTGTGTGGGGAGCTTGCGCTGAGCTGAATGAAGGCAGCACTCCCAAAAGTTTGAAATGTGAGCCTTTTGGCTTCACCGTTTGCCAGCTTTCATATCCTGCAGTAGTTGCCGATTTTAATATATATGAAAATCAGTAGTCTTGTATCTCTGCATATGTGCCTTTTGTAATATAATTTTGACAGATGGCAAGCTGGATAAATCGAGCTCGTCACTATATAAAATCTTGGCTTGGGTTGCACTCTACCAAAACTTGTTTTAAAAGGGCCTTTACCTTCCCCCATCCTCCCCGCCCCTGTTTTTTTCCTTCTTTTTTTAAAGCTGTTTTATTTTTTTTTGGCTGATTTTGTTTTTATTTTCCACCTCAATTTTTTGTCCCTGCTGCATTTTATACATGAGTTGTGCTTGAAACATAACAGAAGAGAGGGGAGGGGGAAGAGAGGTTTGTGCCTCCACACAATGCCACTGACGAGACTCTCGTGCATCTCCTCTTATTAAAAATAAATACGTTGCCCGAGCCCCGTTTGCTCCGTCTCAGATCCTGAGAACAATATCTTGCCACGGCGTGTGCCTGTGTGTGGAGGGAATGGCAGGCGCGGTTCCCTCTCTTTCCAGCCCCAGATAGACTGCTCATTGAAAATGTAATACACTGCTGCCATGTCACAGGTCAGCTGGCAAATGGCAATCTGAATTTTAAAAGGAATATGAATAAAATTCTGTTTTATTTTGAAAATGAACTTTGTGCCCTCCATCATGAATCCAATATATGTCTTAATCTTCTATGCTCTTGAAGCCTGCGGCTCCTGGCTGAGTCCTTTGACTCCTGAACCTAATAAGGAAATAGGTTGTTTTCTCATCCTAGTCTCATTTTTAGAAGGGCTGAAACAAACAGTCCCTATTTCAAATGTAATTGACAAAGCATAAAAACATGTGTGTTATATAATTTTGGGGTTCACAACGGAGCTCAGGGCTGGGATATTTTATTTTAAAATTAGATTAAGATGTTATACCTCTGGAAATAACGCTGTCATGATTCAGAATCCAAATTTACCAACTGTTCAGTTTCATGTTTACCTTGGAACGGTACATGCCAAGCTGATAAGGAGATGAAACAGATAATAGTACACTCCATTTGGGACCAGTTTCATTTAACCTGAGCATTATTCATAGCAGGATATTGACAGCTTTGTCAGTGTGGAGATGAATAAACTAGGTGTGATGCTAGGAATATCATATATTATCTGTACATTATAAATAACATATTTTCAATTTATTTGTGATTATCTTATCTCAGTTTTCTCTGTGATCGAGTTGCAATATTCATGCAGTTCTTGTTTTAATGAGATATGTTGGCTTTTGGCTTTCAGAACCTATTGCGATTTGGGCAGGGGCATATGTTCTTCCCAAATCGCTATTTATCATGGGTGGGGTGATGTTGTCATTGTTACTCTATAGATAGCTGTGAGGGGCATTGTTACTTCTATTGTCCTCATTGCTCATGTTGGGAAAGATATTACTAGCATTTTTGATAGATTTGATAGCACCAGTTTGACTTTAAATGATGCTACTGCGCACTATGGGCACCATCCATCCGCGCATAGGCACTTTTAAGTAGCATTGATTTCCTGCCCAGTTTAGGAGTTTCCCAGAGGCATCATTTGCACACTGCCTCAATCAGAAAGGACACTTCTGCTGGACCAGGTGGACCCATTTGATCTGATCCAACAGTAGTGGTCTTATGCTCTCATGATCGCAATGGCCGAGAAGGAAAGCAAATGCCAACACTCCCTTTAAAATCTATAGGAAGTGTTCAGCAGCAGCAGCACTCTGCCCTATTGCTCCGGCAGTGTAGATAGCAGCAGCTAGGTTGACGATGCTGTGCCTCTCCTTAAGGTTGGGACACTTTTAATTTTCTTTGGGAAAACTCCACCTATGGCTGGTTACTGGATGAAGAGTGTGCACAGGAGTAGTGATGTATTGGCCCAGTGCCTTTCAAAGTATTACAACTCTTTCCAGGAGTAACTTCTTAGGAGTTTGAATCATCTAGCATCCTTCCACTGATAGGAAGCTTCTTGATCCAGTAGAAGTTTTCACCAGCAGATCAGGAAGGAAGGCAATTTTCATTGTTTTTTTCTTGGGTCTGCAGTCCCTGTGAACTCCTGTGATATTCCAACTACTGTCCCTAACTTGTGAAGTAGATTTTATGGAAACAGGTTGAATGGGGGAAGGACAATTGGCAAAAATCAACTCCCCTCCCATTTGTCTGATAGAGACATCTGCTTGAGGAGGATCTGCCTCCACCATTAAACAGAAACCTTGGCTCATTCAAAGAATGTTTTGAGCAGCTTTGTATATTATCCCAGAAGGAACTTATTTTAAATACTACAGAAGACCTAAGTTCAGTATTCTTTGAATGAACAGACTAGGTGTTTCTACAGAAGCAGGGCAAACATTTAAACAAGTTGGGCCAGGAAATTGTTCCCAGTGCATTTAAAAGACCTTCTCCCTACATCTTTTTACTGGTACTCTTGCTTCTTTCCTTTGTTGCTGGAGTATGTGAAAAATCTCAAGGTATCTTCCATAGCTTTGCATCCCTGATCCAATTCCACTCATTGGGAGTGACTTCTGAACAGGAGGGGGTGACCCTTCAGAATATCCATGCCAATTGTGTATTTTTATTCCAAGGAACCTAATTTTGCACTGTAGAACCAATGTAAAAATGAAAGTTTTGTTATCTTTTGAAATTCACAGTTGTCCAAATTTGCAATCAAAATACACAGAGAAATGCATATGCTAGGAGACAATGGACATATTAGTGAAAGCCTCAGGGTAATTCCTTCCAAATTTGAGTATATTGGACAAAATTGAATAGCAAAGTATGTATGCTCACAGAAATTGACGCAAAGATTGGAAAAATGAGAACCTGAAATGGTCATATTCATCGATTCCTAGGAAGGTGTATGAGAATTCTATTTGAATAGAAGGGTGAAAATTCAGTGTATTTTTCTGGTTCAGCCATGTTTTGTCCCACTTCCTATTCCTTCAGTTGCAACTTTAGCCATTACATTCAGACATTACATACAGGCAGCTCCTGGGTTATGAATGAGTACCATTCTTGAGAAAATGGAAATTTGTCTTTAAAGCAACTTTGTATGCAAGTCAGATTATGTATCTCTGGATGGTTGGGGCAGGAAGGCCTGCTTTGGAGGCCTCCCTCTATTCACTTCCACTTCTTTTCTCAATGGTGATGACGATTGCCTGCAGTAGGCCTTTAACTCGAATTTTTAAATTAACAGACCTTATGGAAGTCTTGTAAATACAGGTTGTTTGTAACTTGGGCATTTGTAATCCAGGCATTGCTTGGTTTTTGTTTTTTTTAATGCACATTTGGGAAGGGAAATATCTTGAAACTGGTGCAAGCAGCTTCATAATTAGTTTTTTAAAAGATAGCTGGCCTTGTACAACTGGTAACAGGCAAATTTGCCTGTCCACTATGTAGCCTTGCAGAGGTGTATTCCCCTTTGGTAAATATCCATGTCAGTTTTATCCCCTCAATGCACTACTTCTTTTAGCTCGTACTTGTTAAAGAAGTTGTAAATTCTCACCCTGCCTTTCACTTAAGATGTGTGCAAGATCACCAGTAATTTTTAAATGACACCATGTGCACAAAGTACAAGACCCCCTCCCAAATTGTACAATTGGCAGATTCCACCCCCCAATTATTTTCCCACCATTTGGAAATACACACACAGACACACTTACTGGGAAGGAAACACTGCAGGCTTAAACGGAAAAGAATTCCCAGCATCATACACCCCTAATACATAGTAGTGTCACTTGCTGATTCTGCTTCAGGAGCAAAACAGATGAATCTTTCGAGAGCAGCTACAACATGCCAGGAAAAGAAAAAAATGCATGTGGTCAGTGGACTATTTACAAGTACCACAAATGTGTTATATTGCACACAGATACCACTGAGACATTTGTCCTAAAGTGCACTTTTTACAAATAATTTTCTAAATGATGAAAAGGGATTTAATTTATTTAATTTCATTTCTGGAGGTTATGTTATGTCCATGGTTCTTCCTTTGAAAATACCTGGATGGACAAAACGGAAGTTTCCCAAAATGAATTAGATGTAATATAGACTATCATACAGGGCATTGCCCCTGTGGAAAATCAGGAGTTGTCAACCTTTCCCATGAGATCAAAACTAAAAGTGTTCTGAAAACTGGCCCACCTTTTTCTGGATCTCTTCTTTCAATATGAAAATAGAAACTGTTCTACCAGGATCACAGAGTGGAAGGCTAATTTCTGGAAGGCATTTTTACCATTGGACTTGGATGGTTTGATGCTTACACTGTTCACTGAGGATCTTTATTCTAAATTTTTATGTTTCCTTTGAAACTTAACCCTCTCCCTCCCCACAGCATGTGAAATGCCACATTCTCCTTGCTCTTCATCAGCAGCAGTTCCTGGAAGGTCTTGGGAGGACAGGATGCTGGCATTGCCGGAGGTGCTATTGCTCAGGGAGGCTGCTGGGGAGCTCCAGGGAACCATGCAGAGGTGTTTCTTAAAGGTAATGGAGGCCATTTCTGGTCTTCCTTTTGACTATTTTTTAAAGGCTGAAGGACAGGATGGAAATTGTCAATGAAATGCAAATAAAAATGCAGTATTTGCACTTCTTAAGGGAGATGGTCCTTGGTCATTTGGCTTTAACTATGTTGTATGCTGCTTGGTTGAGTTTTGGGGGGGAAGCAGCACAGAAGCATTTTTTGTGAGTAGACAGAAATTGCTGTTATTTGTTGATACGGGGAGAACTGTGGGTATCTGGAATCAATAACGTAAGAAATACCTACAAGGATGGGAAAGGGATGTTGGGCATCATGGCACATCCATGAGGCGAGCAGGGAATGAAATGCAGAGACCTTTGGAACCAGCGGAGTCTCGCTGTTGGTCTGGCTGTCCCTCCTTTGCTGCCTTGCTTTCCAGGGCTGTTCCTCGGGGAGCCGTGGTGCCATTGGCATAGTTGCCCTACAGCTGCTCTGTATTTGTCACAGAGGGTACAGGCGGGGAGTGAAAGCTGTTGTGTTTTCCCGAGTCCTCTGTGCTTCTAATTAACTGGCCCAAAAGGAGCCATCCTGCTCCAAAACAGCAGAAACCAAGGTTTGTGTTTGTTTGTTTGTGTGCATGTATGTGCGTGTGGGGGGAGGGATTTTGCTTGTCAGAGTTCGCAAACTTATTTCTCATAAATGTTAAGCAAACACAGCTAAAATGAAAGTTAAAGATGGAAAGTGTATTTATGGGCAGAAGAGGAAAGTAGAGCACAGGCCTGCAGATGAGAATACAGTGGGGCCTAACCTGTTTTGATCAGAAGTGGGATTTGGTTGTCCCTCTGCTCATGGAAGTGGACTCTTTTGTCCCTGTTTTGGACACCCTGTTAACAATTCTTGGCATGTTTTGCCAGAGTTGCTGTTCCTCAGGACTGAGTCCCCTCTCCTGGCTTTCGAAATATGAATCTCAGTGGAAGCCGGCAAATTTGTCCATCCTGTCAATGTACGTGCCTGACCACTGGGCACTATGCAGTGCATAGACTGCCATTAAACTGCAGTGGCCAAAGTACATTTTGAACTGCTACTAACCAACTGGAGGACAATCTCTTCTTCCAGTGCAAGAATAAGCAACCTTTTTGTCCCTGAGGGCTACATGCAGTATTGGGGGGTGGGGGCAGACATGTATGCAAGTGTACATGTTCAGAAACACAAACACACACCAGCATCAAAAGTAGAGCTACTTGGTCTACATCAAAAGTAGCCCTGTTCAGGGCCTACATCCAACAGAGGCCTACTGACAACATCCCTGGATTGCTCCTCCCCACTGAAGTGGGCATGATCACTGTCCTCTTTGCTCTAGCCCTGATTTTAGTCATGAGGAGAAGGAGGACCATGAGCTGCCCATCTGTTCACTGGCTCTCTGCCTGTCAAGCAAGCACGTGGTCATAGCAATGATGACAAAGAGCGTGAGGGGCAATAGTAGCTGGAGACAAGGGTAGTGAGAAAGACAAGATCCATGAAGGGTGTCATGCTCAAGAGCCCTCCAAAACCTGGAGCTACACAAAGATGTGCATGCACCATTCCTGTGAACACCAACCTTCCACCACAACCAGACTTGCTTTTTCCATTTTTTTTCTGGAAAGTGCACTCCTGCTGCCTCTGTGTCATCAACAGCAGCATTCAAAAGGCCCTAAAGCCTTTCGATTACCATCCAGAGCCTTGCCTAGAAGATGCTGTGACCTCATCCTCTCTGAGTGCTGCTTGCTGGAGCCGGTCAGCAGCCTGGGAGTGAAAACTGGGTGAAGACAGTGGTAATTTCAGCAGGGGGATCATGGCAGTGCTCAAGCAGCATCATGGGGAGAACATGCAGCACACAGGCTGTGCACAACTCTTCCCGTATATCTTCAACCAACAGAAGTAGCATCTGCTTGACTTTTAAACTGGTTGCACTGCAAGGTCAATGGATACGGCATACAAAGAGCAGGTACAGCCTTCACCATTGTGTGGCGGGATGAAGAGCAGAGTGAAGCGCTGGAACGTTAGAACAAGCATACAGTTACCTGTAATAGTGCCTACTTTCATACAGGCATCGTGCAACTATGCACAGGCATGTGCTTTTCCTTAGAGCTTACACTGTATTGTTTATGGCTGACTGGATAGAGCGAATGCAGGACTGCAAGAACTGCATGGTGCTGTAATGGTACCAAGGAAGCTTCAAGTCACAGCCATGGAAAGCAGCAGCCCTTCTCCATCTCTGTGCAGAAGGCCTCACTTTCTTTTTGCTTCCCTGATCCTTGTGACGTTGCACTGGTTTAGTGCAGCTTTCGGCAGTCTTTTTCACAGGTCTCTGGAAGATGTGAAGGGACGAGCATGTTGGCCTTTTGTGTGATTTACATACCTGCTTGATGAAAGGGATTCCTTTAAGGAAAATGTAATACTAGAAACAAAAGTTGAGGTTTGCAGCAAAGGCAAACAAATACCCCCCACCAAAAAATAAAAATAAAATAGAAACATCCTCACTATTGCATCCAAGGTAAATCCCTCTGAGACAGATAAAGGTCGAGGGAAGAAACAAGAAAAAAAATAATAACTTTACAATTTCACACCTTCCTCTTGCAAAATATTCTAATCTCCCCTCCCTCCTCCATCCATGGACAGAACATTTGGGATGTGTGGGGCAGTGCAGAGCCACTGGAATAAGCCTGGGATGGAGACTGTGGCCATCAACCACTCGCTGTTCACCTGGAAGACAAGAGGAACTACCTAAGAAAAACCATTCTTTACACCTTGCAGTGGGAGGAGGGGAGGGGAGCAACTCGAGTGTGTCTATGAGGACAATTTTTATTTGTCTTGCTGCTTCTGCTGAAGGAAACAATTAACATTTTGCTTTTTATGATATTGGTTGGAGTAAAACAGCATGGGTAGAAGAAAAGTTTGAAGGGTATTCTGTAGTTGTGGCACTGTGCTTAGAAACTGCACTGTAGTACATCTTAAGGATGCTAATACATTAGGAACAAAGGCATTTAAGAAATGGAGGCCTTGCTGGCATTTTGATTATATTAAAACAGAAAAAAACCTCTGCCACCCATAGAGGGGCAAGAGTAGAGACCTTCTTGTCTTGCACTGCAAGGTCTGAGCGTATTAGGAGCAGATCAAGTGCACTTGGCTGCAGCTGTTATAGGAGAGCACAAGTGGCTTATTCCCAACGCAGAGTGATAATGCTCATAGTGCACAGTTGGGAATGGGAAGCCGACTCGCCCCAGAGAAACATCACCTAGAGAATGCTCTTTCTCCACTTTTCCATCTCTCATGCTTTCTGCAGATCACTCCACACCTGGGTAGCAGACTGAACAAGCACTCCAAGTACTTGATCAGCTTTTCCCAATCTAGTAGACATAGTTCTATTTAAATTGTACTGATTGTTTCTGATTTTCTTCTAAACATATAAATAAGCACAGGTAAAGTTTCTCATCTTCGTCCTTGTCTGCTTCCTCTCTTTGATGATGATTTCCTCTTTTTTGGCAATCCACAAGCAGCTATCCCCTTTGGTAATATAGATGACCCTGTCTTGTCTTGTATGGGCAGGTGGCCTATTTGTTCAGTTGAAAGACTGCTTGCTAATACGATATCTGAATGAATATATATACTGCCACACATCCAGCTTTCAGCAGATACAGGGAGAGGAATGCCTAAGCTATCTCAAGCGTGCAGCTTTGTGTGGCCCAAACGTATTCCCAAAGAAGTAGCACAGGAAGTAGTAAACTTGCTAACAGCCTTCAAGTCTGCAGACGTCGTGATGAACATCGTGAAAAAACATGCTACTGCCACAAGGAATAAGATGGGATTCCTTCACCGTAAATTGCTTGCTTGCTTGCTGTGTGCAATTGCAGGAGCTCTGAGGTGCTTCAGCAGAGCTCAGCAAGAGCCTCCTGGCTGATTTTTTGTATTATACCAATACAAAGGAATGCTCATGGGACATTGTTGAAAGAAATAAAGATACCCTGTTGGAAATTATGGCGCAACTTGCTCGTGTAGAAGTTTTGCAGGCAATCAGGAAAGAGTCAAGCTTAGCATTAGATGAAATGTGAACTGTAACTGCGATTCTGTATCTAAGTGCATCTTAGCAGGCTGGCAATCGCAGTAGTTCCCAGATATTTTAGCTTATCTTGGAATTCTCATTCACAGAGATACTTCTCAAATGATTAAGCTTCACTGGAAGGATTTGATTAATGAGATTTCCTCAGGATTTAGACAGGCAATTTTAAAACTGAGTTTGTACAGTAAGGTAAATACACTTAGGATGAACATTATACCTTGAATAATTTATGCAATACGAGGGATTCCCTGGCATATATTTTCACAAAAATCAATGCTTTGTTTTTTGTTTTGTTTTGTTTGTTTGTTTGTTTGTTTGAGGGGTGTCCTCTCGACCAATGTGCTCTTTACAAAGGATGCAATGTCAAAGTAAAGGTGAATTTAGGTTTTCCAAAAGTTGCTTTCTATCACTAGGCTTGTCCACTGACTTGTACTAAGATTTGGTCTTTCCTGTTTATATTGGATAGTATGCCTTGGTCGATTTTGTAATCTTCCTGCCTGGGTCCCCTCTCTAAATGAATAGCATTAAGTTCTAGATATACAAGAACATATTGTTGTTCATAATATCTTCCTGTTTCATACTTTACATTAATTGGATTTTATGTGGGTTTAGATGTTATTGTTCTTATTTTATTATGGCAATGTTATATTGCTGTTTCTGTTTTCCTGTGAGCCACCAAGACAGCCTCCAGATTATTGGGTGGCATACAGTTTCAATCAATCAATCAATCAATCAATCAAACAGGGTTTCTATAGTTAGATTTCTGTGGCATATTACACTTTGATCCATTCTTTCAAGCCAAATTAACTTCACAAGGTAATCTAAATATAAACTTGGTAAGATTTTTTGGGGGGTGGGAGGGAAAGAAGAACATGGGAGACATGGACAAATAAGGTGATACCTCCTTTCAATCAACTGAGGGGTGCCAATGCACAGTTTTTATCATTTTCTAACCTGCGGACTAAATCTGACTCCCCAGCTATGACTGACTAGCAGTGCCTGCAGTTGCTGCATTTGTCCGTACCTAAGTTTGGCCGTACCTCGTCTATCGCTGGAAGCGTCCTCTTTGGAAGCGCCTATTGAGGCTGCTTAGGCGGAGTGATCCACAAACCATGTCTATAAATACTTACAATTGGCAGGTAAACATAAGATACGGGGTATTAGGTAGGAATAGAACAGGGACTTGAATTGTCCCATTTTGCCTAACCAGTGGGTTCTGTTTTGGTGTTTATACCTGTCACATCCATTCATTTTAGAAAGCATCTTATTTAGCAAAGGAAGTCTTGTGCCTGCGAGACTCCACAATATCTTCTCTAATTTGGGTAATTGCTGGTGGTGCAATACTTGTACTGTTTCTTTTTGGACATATCCATTAGTTGCTTCTTTTTGGGAAAGGGCGAATACATGGCTAAATATGATACTGGAGCAGTCTTTAACATTCACTTTAATATTCACTGATGAGGACCTATAATGTTCCCAACATGTGAACAAGTGGCATATAGATATCATGTTAAAATGGAACTTATTTAGGTAATTGGTCTACTTTCATTGAAACCGATGTAACATTGCTAGTAAATTCTATTTTCAGATATATGCTATGCATTTCATGTGTATTCATTGCTATGGATATATAAGCATTTTTAAAAATGTGTATTTTAGAAAAACTAAAAACATGAGTTATTATCAGGCTCTTTGCAACTATAAAATCAGGCAGTCCTTCACAAAGGAAATGACATTGTGGACTTTCAGATATGCAGTGTCAACTCCAAATAGATTAATTCTATCTGTCTCTCTGTCTATCATCTATCTATCTATCTATCTATCTATCTATTTATCTATCCATCATGCCTTTAAGTGGCAGTCTGTTCTAACCCAACTGGAAATGCAGATGTACACTCTTCCCAGCAATCATTGCTTCTTCACAGCCTCAGGAAATGCAGAAAACTCAGTAGTACTTCACATTTATTAAATCTGTGAAACTATCATTAGATCTACAGCTACATCTGTGCAGAATGTATGCCAGACTGTGGACTTGTGTTTCTGGAGCTCAGCTGAAAACATTTGGTGCTATTACAGAAAAATATTAATCGGGGTTCGTAATAACGAGACCCTTGGCTCTATCAGTTTCTGCTGGCTAATCTGATATGATTTGGGGGCTTATCTGAGTATAGAAATCTTTAATGCTATGTGAGAACTGCCATTCATATGCCCAGGAACAGCTTTCCCATTAGGCAGAGTATATCATGTAAGGGCAGCAAATAGCTCTTTAATCTACTATTGTTGGATCTTTACTGTCCAGGAAAGGGAGCTGTGCTGTGGGACTTTCCTTCTCAGGTGTCAAAATAATTTGGCCAGGTTTGAATACTATGTGCCTTGGCTTAGATGAAATTACAGGCAGGATATGTTCTTCTGCTTCAGGCAGCCAAGTGTCTGGTGTTGCTCTTGCATATGCTCTTGCTCATGATAGTAAATAATCAAGGTGTTATAGCATGTTGTATATACATCCCTGCAGCCTTCTCAGATAAATTCAAGCATGTCACCCATCAAGCTGTGAGAAAAGTATTCTGTATGTAGTCTATGCTACAGCCAGGTCATATTAGACCCTGGAATTAAGGATCATCCAGTGGGGAAGGGCATTAGATGGTCAGGTGGCTGCCTTCACTTGTAGTGAGGTTAGTACACAGCTGATATTTCTCTCACTGCACTGCACATTCTCTTGGTAGAACAGGACAAGGCTCTCTGCCAACCTAGGCTAAAAATCAATAGTAAAAAATACACTAAGTCCATACAGTGCTGCATTTTAATCTCACCTAAATGAGAACAGCATTGCCGCTACAGCTGTTGGCTTCTGCTGCCCTCATCATCTGCTGCGTTCTTGATGCACATATGTATGTGTTCACATGTGTGTGTACATGCAATGGGGGAAGAGGGGAAGGGGCACAGAGCTCCGGATTTTGGCCTCAGAGTCCAGGCCTCGCTAACACCACTGGACTGGATCATAGGACAGTTTATTGAAGCACAACCACTCTGATTCACTCTTTGATTAGAAATTCAAGAAGAAAATCAAGACATTCATGTTCACACACAGATTTCTCCTCTAGGAGGGTGTCAGCACCTGACACTTCCATCTGATTATGTAATGATATGGCATATTCATTTGATTTTAGTTTTTTAAACTTTTTGCAAGCAAAGTTTAATAGTCCATTATTTTGTGTAGCATTTAGAGCTTGATAAATCTCCTATTCCTCCTCCTCCACCCCAGAATTACTGGGTGTATTTATATCGGTGCTTTAAAATGTACAGCCACTAGATTAGTGAACTATTCATCTACTTACATATTATTTATTTATTAATTAAAATATTTCTAACCCACCCTGCATCGATAGATTTCAAGGCAAGATGCAATCAATAATACTATTCAACATATACCATACAACAATCTATAATACATCAGAAGCCTCATCAACATAAAATCAACATTAATTATCCAAGCAAACAAATCTAAACTAAACTGTAGTCAATAAAGTCCAAAACATGGATAAATAGCCAATTCTTCATGCTGGCATGAAAGGAATGTGCGAACTACATGGGGGTCTCCAGGGCAAGGGAGCCTCATACGTGTAATAACAGTAATACTACAGACAAGAAGACCCTCTCCCATGTCCCCATGTGGACGTGGTTTGCACGATCACGGCAACCCATCATGTCCTATCAGTGTAAAACAGCCAATGTTTCTACCTTGCTTGTCCTCCATCCCAGCAACTCACCTTCCCTGAGTTCGCACAAAGCAAGGAGCTATAGTGTGTCCTCACCACAACCCAATTATTCAAACTAGTGGGAGCCACAATAAAACCCTCAGGAAATTCACCCATGGTGGCTTCTCATTTTATGTGAACTGGAGCATGGTGTACATGCTTATTTCTTCCTCTAAGGCAAAGATCTCTTCAGTTTAATTTTAGCAGCAGCCAAAACAAAAGCAGCCATCCACATAAAATTATCTATCTATCTATCTATCTATCTATCTATCTATCTATCTATCTATCTATCCATCCATCCTTTTTAACTTATATTGGGTTTATCCAACTTATACTGATACATACAAGTCCATTGATTTTACTGATATATGTTACTGTGATCTTACATCATAGTGTAAGTTCTCACCTATACCTAATCAGAGAAAGAATCAACTCCAAACCTTTGTTTATTGTAACTGGATAGACAATTGCAGGTCTACATTTTACGTCTTGTCCATTTAGATAAACAAGACATTTTACGTCTTGTCCATGAATGCTCTATTCTAAGGGTTGCCAGTGATCTGAGAAAAAAATGCAAATATTTGAATTATTTAAATGTTTATTTGCCATGGCTATAACACCAGAAGCATGTTACCTGTCTTTGGGGATTTTAATTATTATCTATCTCCATGATTTACTATACTATCAAATTTGAAGGGCAGAGGTGTAGCAGCCATGGAAACAGAATACAAACTTTGAGACCTGGGAAAAAGGAATATTGTGTATTCTTAGACAGAGACAGCTTCATGCATTTCTTATCAATGAGAAGGAAAACATTTGAAGTTTCCTTTCCACTGAGATTGAGACTGCAAGTCAAATGATCCAATGTTAGTTTACCACCAACACAGGAGTTTTGTGACCTGCCAGTGTTATATGGGAACAAAAGTTATCCACAAGCTATCCAGAAGAAGAGGTGGGCCAGACTGGATTGCTTCATTACCCACCTCCATGCACACTCTTTAACAAACACACACACACACACAAACAAAACAAAACCAAACCAAACCGAACCACGTTTTAGTTGGATTTTGACGGCCAAGCTGCAATGAGTTAAAGAGAAATGCACTGAGATGCATCAGGGTATTGCTTTCCCTTGAAGCCAGTGGGTCTGGCAACTGAACCATAGATTCAGGGATGTTACAGGAATTTAAAGGTAACTGAATCTCACTCAGTATCAGATATTCCACTGAAGTTCACTTAGCCTACAAACTAGACTAGAAGTTAAGCAAAATATCTGATACTGAAATAATAATTAGCAAATTTAGAAGACAATAATTACCAATTCATTATAGACTGGTTCATGTATCTGAATGAATGAAAAGATTTAAAACAGAATTTAAAAGAAACAAGTGATTCATGAATTCCTCCCCCTACAGCCTGATGATTTTCAGGCTGTATTTCACATAGGCTGTGTTCACACACAATACTAAAATAAAACTTCAGTGGCCATGAGTCTTAAGGTCATGTGCTTCCTCTCTCCTCTCCTCTTCCAGTGCAGCTACAAAGAATAGAATGGAAGCATTTCGTTTCATTTTCAATTCACTGCACTTTTTCTAAAACACTGTGGTTAGTGTTAATTAGGGTTTAAACAAGCCAAGTTCAAGCTGGTTAATTATCCTGGTCTCTTTCAATGAACTATAGCTAACAGTAACAGTGGTTTCCTCTTGAGACATAACAGTAAAGTGGGGTCAGTTGTAAATGGAAATATTTACTTCTAGTCCTTGTATGGTTTTGGTGGCAGTGGGGAGAGGGCAGAAGGAAAAGGTATTTCTCTGTCTTTTTCACATAATGATAAACTATAGTTTTATGTTATACATTAACTGAGACCAGTTTCTTAACCAATATTAAAGCCTGGTTAAAAATGAAGGGCTAAAAAGGAAGACACAGCCACTTTTTAAAAAAGGAAAAGGAAATACAAGATGATTTTCTGTCTTCTCTTATTCACTCTAAAGATTGATGGAGTGCACTAGAATATACACTCAACTTGCCCAACAATCAGACTTCCTTTGTGTTTATCTACAAGAGGAGAGCCTGGACCTGTTTTTTTGTTTTTTTTTAAGATTTTTATTAAGATTTTTAAACTAATACTAAAAATATCAGTCATCAAATACATAAGACATACTGGGTCAGTCCCCTACCACATATCTTTTAACATTCTATAGTCATATTCAAATCCATTTATAATAACATAAAAACATCTTTAAGCCAAGTCCTGTTTTTCCAGTCAATATAAAAAAAAAAAACCCAAGTTTGATAGAAGTAGGAGAGCCTGGACCTGTTGTGGAGGAAGGAGTCAAAAATTAAATCCCACTCAGACTTAGATATATGAAAGGCAGAACTGCCACAGACTTCCCATGAATGTTCCAGGGAAGGAAAGATGCTCCAGCCACCTAAACTCTCTCTCTCCCCCATGTACTTCATTGATCCTATATAGACATCTTTTAGAATTATGTCTGCAGGACAGCTTTGGGTTGGTAGGTGGGTTGACTGTCCCCTCCCCCACACCACCACCACATACACATCTTCCCGACATGGTCTCTTTTCAAATAGGCCATTGCATGATAAAACAGTGGCTCACTGGCTACCAATCTCTTTATTTATCCCACTATTTATATTCTATTTAATATTTTTTAAATATCCAATTGTTGCAGTTCAGTCACTATTTGAATTGGAAAGGCTTTTATGTGGAAGGCTGAGCAAGATTTTTGCTCCCAGAGGAAGCCCTGCCTCCCTCTGCTTCACTCCAAGGACATTACTGTACATGGCATGTAGGACCCCAAACTCCACACGCATCTCCAACAGCTACAGGCCTATTCCTCAGAGCCTTGAGGGTCCACTGATGCCAAGGGAAGGGCTTTCTTTCTCCTTTGCTTAATTGTGATGGAGGAGACCTTGTTCGAAGGTGTTGTGACTCGGAAGGGGAGGATTAAAGGGAGAATCACATGCCTTTTTAGAGACTGAGAAAACCTACAATTCTCACCATGCCCCAGCCATGCATACTGGCTTTGGCATGCTGAGAACTGCATGTAGTTTCTCTGTCTAAACATGCATTGGATGGCAGCATGAAGAGTTTCTCCCACACACCGCGCCTCTGTCTGCCACCCTCTTCTACCAAAATAAAGGCCATTTATCTTAGAAAAAAACCTGTTTTCATTGGTTTGGAATAATCTGGGGAGGGTGCACATTATTTAAAAGCAATATTTTATTTGAGATTATTAGGATTATCATTAGAAAGCAGCTGGCTGGCTTTGCCTCCAGTGAAATAGTATATTAAATAGTATATAAATAGTAATAACTTCTCAGTTTGCACATGCACATTTTATACAGATTAATTTCCTATAAAACTGTTCCCCAAGTCTTTTAAGTACCTAGCAATATCCCTGCCGCATTCACCTTTTAAAAATATTTTTCCTTTGACCATTTTCACCTTTCCTTCTCCCCTTTCTCTGCCTTTACTCCATAGCATATCTGAGGAAAAACTCTTCAGAACGTTCCTCCCACCCCTAAGGGTTCCCTCATCGCCACTCCAACACACCAGTACCAAAATTCTAAGGCGTGACAACCCTGCAAGATGCAGTATGATTGCGTCACTTTTGACTTCGCTTATTTTGGCTTCCGGTCTAAAGAGATAATTTTTGTTGGAGAGTTTAAAGAGTCGCTTTTCCTGCACTTGTGAATATTCCCTTCTTAACTTCTCGTCTTGGACACTACCTCCCCTTACTATTGCTACATCAGCATCTCTGCTTTAGTAGGGATTTTTCCCCCTCCAAAAGTGATGCTGGGCAGCTAGGGGTTACTTAGAGAATGTCATGGCATCCCAGCACTACGTAGTCAATCAGATTGGGACATGTGAGGATATTGCTGAGGGCAGAGGAATTGTGTGGGCATTGCGTGTTGCATGGGTGTCCTCACTAGGGCCGGGCTCGCTGAGTCCAGTGTTTACCCAAGCAACGAGAAACGAACCCGTGTAGGGTCAGATGAGGGTTCTGCCTCAAAGCAAGGTCTCTTCCCATGATCTGTCCAAACCATCTTGGAAGCCTCCTTTGGAATTGAGCAGCACCTCCTGTAACCCAGAGCTGCAGTGGTAGTGCCCATGAAGAGCACAGCTGCTAAAGTGCTAAGGTGGGATGGCTCGAACACTACAGAGTCGCTGTTGACGTCTCCTTCTCACAGAGCCAAAGCAGCAAAGGCAGCAATAGGGCACCCAAGAATGTGGGTTGGGCCAGGGCAGGGGAAGCTGCGGCTCTCCAGTCTTCCTCCTCCTAGTTTAGCCAGGGAGGCACTGCAGAACCAGTGCAGGCAAAGATAGCAGTAAACCAACAAGGTCATGCATGCACAGAGCCTGGCGCTGCTTGCATGGAGACCGACTGTTATAAAGGTAACTGACATTTGGCCAGGGAGCAGGCTACTTGCAAAGTTGATTGACTGATGGATGGATTATAGTCACATCCCACCTTTCTTTCTCTAGCAAGGAACCCAAGGTGGCTTACATGGGTCTCCTCCTGCTCTTAACCTCAACAACAGCCCTGTGAGGTAGGTTGGGCTGAGAGTCGGTGGCAGGCCCAAAGTCACCCAGTGGGGGGGCTGCAGGCCCGAGCGGGACTCAAACCCAGATCACCTGAGTCCCAGGCTCGTGCTCTTAACCAGCACACCACCCTGGCTTTCAATTACTGTGTGCTGTCCAAACACATCAGTTGCCCTCCTTCTGCATGCGCGAGGCTGCTCATTGCCCCGTTGACATATCCCTAAAATTGCTGAAGGGGCTGCCACTCTCTGATGCTGCCAGGATGCTCATGAGAAGCATGTCCGTGTGCGGGAGGGCAGGCCCCTGGGTCTCCCTTTCTTGGCTGAAAACAGGCCTGGTTATTCATACATTATCCCACGAGTGTGTCCTGGTGCACTTAAGTAACTTTGTCCAGCCTGCAATCCAGCAGCCACAAACAGGCAAAAGCTACATTTCATGCTCTTCTGCTATTTATCTTTTTAAACCACTCCCCCGCCCACCTCCGTCCACACGCTAAAGTTTGACTGACACTAATTTCCCGAACAAGATACCCTAGAAACTGCAGTTTATCTCATAAAATCATAACAGACAGGGTTTGTGATGTCCCCTCTGCAAGATTCTTTATTCTGTCAGTTTATAGCATTTGAAATGACGGAGGGAGATGCGTTCCTTTCATATGCCAGCCAGGAGAACAGAACCTGTCACCAACAGTGTAATGTGCTGTGTATTATCACTCTGACTGATCCAGAGGCCCAGAGACTGTCATCTTTTTAGACTGTACAAGTCAACACAAATAAAACTGAGGAGGCAAATGATAATGTCTGAGATAGATCCAGGCTCATTCTGGCCATTACTTTTTATTCAGACCTTAGAGATGACATGATGTGAAAAATGAGCCTGTGTCTAGTTCAGTGCCCATTAGTGTGTGAGCACATTATCTTCCACTTTTCACATTGAATCTCTCTGTACACACTGTGGCAGTTGCAGTCGTGTTGCCCGTCACCATAACAGGAATTTTAGTACCTCCCCCTCTTCTCCATATATAGCAAATATTGCCCCTAAGATGATAGATAGAAGGCATTGAAGTACATTTTTTAGAAAGTGAAGTTTATAGCCATTTCATGCCAAATTTCCTTCTTATCGCTCGGCCAAATGAAATCGCTCTAGATGGCTCTTCCTTCGAAATCTTCATAAATGCGCTCGAGTGGGTTTTGTCACGCGACAGCCATTCTAAAGCCTGCAAACCAAAACAGCACCTCCAACATTGAGCTCCCCGGGCCTTTTGTGTGCACGATTCATTTTCATTCCTGGAAACCTGGGAATTATTCTGCTGTACCTCCAAGAGTCAGCCCTCGTACATGCACTCTGCGTACAAGTGTGTACATGCACGCAAAGTGATTTTGAAAAACAGGATCACGGTTCTTATGCCACAGTCAGACGACGGCACCTTTCCGCTCTGCAAAGCAATAAAACAAACATCGTTGTTGCTTACTGAACCGGAGAAATCAGTTAATTTCTGATATCATTCCTTAAGTGTCATGTTATTTTGGCCTGGGATAGCAAATTGCACAGTAAAAATGTGCTTCCCAGAAACTCTGTTGAATGCAAAAAGTGACAGGCCTCCAAGCGTATGGTTTGTTGCCTTTAAAAACAACAGAATGAAAGGCATGTGTGATCCATGAATCAATTTCCCAAGGAGATTTCAGCACAGTTGCTAACACTATCAGTACACAAGTATTCTTCCTATTACTCTCAGCATAACCTTTAATTACCCCCACCACCCCAAAAATATCCTCAATTACCCTGCGGGCAGAATTATCTGCATATTTAAGAAGTTCTCCCAGGAATATAACACTAAGCATTAGGTTGTTATGGTTCACTAGTTTAAATTACAGTGTATTTAATTAAAACAAGGTAAAAAGCTGTCAGCATTCCATCTAATTTGAAAGATTTTGATTAGTTGAGCTTTCTTAACATAATGTTACAGCATACTTATATTTGCCATGAGGCTGTCTTTCTACAGCACTAGACAATATATTATTTTTGCAGTTTCAAAATGTAAACAAATATACTTCAAAAGTATTCCATGAAGGGGTAACTTGTATCATTTTATTTCTTTATTTCTGCAAGGACCTCCCCAGTGGTTTACATAATCTCCCTCCTCCTTTATTCTTACAACACCCTTGTGAAGTTAGGCTAAGAATCAGGCATACATATATATATATATATATATATATATATATATATATATATATAAAAAGGTGAAGTTTGGATTATCTCTTTACAATGTGGTGAAGATTCTTGGCCTCTGAACATTGAAATATAACTGTGATATTTCTGTAACTATAATATAACTCCCACTCTACAGATCAGTTCACACCATTTTTCCATTACCAAATGCCTATTTTTATTTATGTCAAAATGCCCATACAAATGCCATTTTTAAGCTAGACACACGTCTGCAACTAGAAGGAGGGATCAGCTTCTGTCTCAGACTCTTGGATAAGGCCCATGCTGTTCATCTCTCTTGCGTGTGTCTTGCGATATCCTGAGTAAGGCAGACAAGGTAGCAATTCTTAAAGAGTAATGTGACAGGCGGATCTTATTTTACTAAGGCTTGATACTGAGATGAAGAAATCAGTAGCAGATAGCCTAGACCAGTCTTCCTAAACCAGATGTATCGGGCTACCAGTCTCAGCTTTTCTCACCTGGGCCTTGCTAACCAGCACTGATAGGAACGGAAGTCTAAAGCATCCGGGTGTTACTGAATGCAGGAGGCCAATCTGCACAATTTTCCTCAGTGGTGAATGACTAATTATGGAGAATTGTCAATGCTAACAGTTCAGCTTGGGTCTGTGAGGGGTCTAATATCTAGGTCTTTTATCCATGATAATAGTCTCTGAACACAGGAATAATATTGAGTAAAAAAAGTTGGTCGCTCACATCCCTTCAGATTTTCCTACAGGTATGGTGGTCTGCTGCAGTGATATATAAGAGTGAGGGATTTAAAATGGCATAACTTTATTAGTAAATGTTAATTTGTCTTCATTTCTAAATCTCTGTAAACTCAGTCTTTTATTTTCAAAAATACAACTTCATTTCCATTTTAGCTCTATTATGGTATATTTATATACATATCTGCTTAAACTGGTATTTCCAACACCATGGAATGGCAAGTGTGACAGGAAGGTTTGGCTTGAAAGGTTTTGTATCTTAAAAATCAATGACCTGTTCTAAAGGCCTTCCTTGTTCAATATAATTGCCCTTTAAAGGCCTACCACACGTATCTGCTCAAAAGAGAGTCTCACTGAATTCAATGGGTCTATCTCTTAGAATAGGCGTAGGACTGAAAACTTTGCCTGATGAAAACATGGATATTTGTCATTACTTCTTTTAACTATCATTGTATATCCACACTACACTATGTACTTTCCAGAGTGGACCATTGCCACTTCCCCGCTGCAGCCCATTGCAGCCTCACATCCTCACCAACTGGTGGCAGCAAATGGCACTGGGACAGGGATGCGGGGGGCAGGCGAGCACATGCCAGAGATGCAGCCCATCTTGGAGGGGGCCACTCCTAGCACCAGGGTCCTTCTTTTTCCCATTCGATGCCTGCTCAGGACAGCTTGGGCTAGGATTTCTGCCCAGTGGAGTAAGGTGGACTGCTTTTCCTGGTATTAATTTATTAGACTTAGTAGTTATTTCTTTGGGATCCTTTAGTATTTTAAATTCCATTATATTGTTGTGTGGTAAGTACTTTTATATTTGTTTTATTGTTCTATTTTTATTTTGGAAATGTATTTGGAATTTATTGTGAAAAATATTTGGAATTCCAATGCATTTGGAAATGTATATTCATTTTTATTGATGGGAATGTAAACTGCCCAGAGAGTCCTATGGGCTATGGGTGCAGTATAGAAGTGGAGTAATAATAATAACAGCAGCAATAATACTATCCATCACAATAATTCTTTCTTTTTCTTCTTTTACAGATCCTTTTTTTTTCCTCTTAAAAATACATTTTTATGGAGGTCTTTCCCATGAAACCCACTGAATACCAAGGTAAGAGATCTTTTCCACTTCTCTATTTCTGCACTCCACTCTGAAGTATACAGTCACATCTACCACAGACACGCTAGTGAATCTTAATTAGGCATATGCAGATAGTTCAAAATCTATTCAAGATGGATTATCTGAATGATGCTAGTAAATTATCTTTTTTATTATCCTTTTAGTGTCTGCTGGGGAGATTCAGTAGGATACCAGCCATCTGATCATTTCACTACCATGAATAAGAGTGGAAAAGCAACAAAATATAAGGAAATGGAATACAAGTGGTACTATGTTCTACAAATGTATTCTTACAAACAACAGAAATTGTATGATATTGGATAGGAACAATACATTCAAACTCGGATCTTAGCAGTGGAATTCCAGCAAACTTTCCTGACGGATTGGTCTAGGTTAGCTATAGCAAACTTCAGAACCCAGGCCTAGATCTGCTTTTCCTGGGGTCCAAACATTATCCAGCAGGGTAGCTCCAGATGATCAAACCTCCCCTCCGTACTGTGCATTCGAAAGTCTGAAATTCTTCTCCTATAGCTGAATTGCATCCAGTAAGAGAGTTAAACTACAATATCCCTGGCATCCTTTGTGTCTGGTGTGTGTGTGTGTGTTTGTCCCCAGCCCTTAACACTGGCCCTTCCCCTTTGGTCTTTGGCCCACTCACCACTAGAATGAGCCTTCCAAGGGCATCTCAAAAACTGAATTCAGCAATCAGGCAGAAAGAGGTCCTCTTTGCTTGGTCCACACGAGCCACTTTTTTAGCTCCCAGGAGATCATGGGATGCTGTCTCATGGGCCAGATGCAGCACACACACAAGAACACACATACTCACATATGCACTGGGATGTCCGAGATATGCAATAGATTCGAATGAGTTCAATTTCTGAGGAGCTGCAACAGACCAATTTCACCTAAGTCACCCTTGCAGACTTTTGAATTGTATATAATTGCATGCAAGTGTAGTTGTGGCCAAAAAAAAAAAAAGCCCACCCTGCCCCAAAGGGGACATTTCCCCCTTAGGCTAAAGTATGAAGACATGCGTTTTTCAGATATGGGGCCAACACATTTCCTGAATGCAAATGTATAGTATTCCGAATGTATGCAAATAACTGTTAAAGTCAGATCCCATATGACGTGCTGGTGGTTGCACAAGCGCTTAGCATCATAAAAGCACAACAGCCTACAATGGCTGTTTAGATCAGAGACTCCTACCCCATCTGAGCTTAGGCCTTTGCAGTTTTACGCCCTATTTCTTGCAGAGCTGCTTGCTGCACATACTTGGATTTTGGCATGGGGCTGTTTGTTATGTCGCTCATATAGCTTGAGCTTTGACAGCATCATGAAGCCCTCTATTCCATCTTTATTGGTTTGCTTAGTCCCATGGAGTTGGCACGACCATCAGCACAACTGTTAGAACTCTGCGCTATAATGTCCAGCAAAAGAGAGGCAGTAAGCATTCCATTGCTGACTATCCAGATTGTTAATTCCCTGCACAGATGGCTTTGCATAAGACAGTGTGGGAGAAGAGTGTCTTCTTAAAGCCAATTAGATAGAATCCTGGTCCAAGAAGGATTTTCAGAATGCCTATGCATGCAAATTCATGACGTGTTGCGCTGCATGTTTAGGCAGTGCTGTTTTCCTTTCTACCTTTACCAAGAGCAAGAGAAACAGCCTCATTTACAGTCATTTTCAGGTTATGTCTGTTATTTCTGATACTTCCCAGAAAAAGAATTGCCGTGTGCTAATCCTTGGAGAAATTACAAGGGTTTGTGCAGAAGAGCTGGGCAAAAAGAACAAACAAGACACATGCACTTCTCACAGGACTCAACTCAAGCTCTGCACAGCGGAAGAAGACTAACAGAATACAGACAATGTTAAAAGCAACAGTTAATGGAGCCATCCAGTTGCCGTTGGGCTCACAATGCATGGGACAGTCCATAGCAACCAACTTTGCAGTGTGTCGAGCGTTAATGCATCTTTTGTCGAGTGGTTTTCCTTGCACCTGGTCTAAATAAGCTCTAGAACCGAAGTGGGAATTGTTGTTGAGCGCTGAAGGTCAACATGGCTCAAAGCGTGACCAGTTTTTACAGGCTGAATGAAACACATGAGACCAACACACCTTCTCTATGGGGCTCTGCATATAATTGAGGAGAATAACTGGAATAATCCCATCCTCAGGTGCTCAGCAGGTGAGCTGGCTTAACTGCAGGCTTGCCTTAACTCTTATTTATTTTGCACATCTGTTAAAACTTAGCACTTGGCTTCCCACGGTGATAACACAAAATGAGACAGCAGACAAGGAGTTTTGCAATCCATGTTTCTACAGCAGTTGGTGTCAGGTTGGTTCCCATGGAACTCAGTTGGTTGAACGGTTCATTGGCCATAGTCTTCCACTTTGGACAATGTAGAAAAAGCTATGCTTCTGATCAATTTGTATTGAATTGATCTTGTATTTTGAAATAATTTGAGCTCTTCTGCTAAAAATACAATCCTGATCAACTGGAAGTATTGGGATGTTTGCCATTTCCTTTAGCAGGGAACAAACCGCCTTGCTGGTGCCTGTGCAAGAAGATGCAGTGAATCGCAGAGCAGAGCCAGGAAAGTGACCCACTTCACAGAGGAGCATTCTTCAGCAGAGCCTTACAATGGTCATTATCACTCTAAACTTCTGTAGCACTGCATATTCACATGCCTGATGGAGCAAATACTCATTTACAGATGCATAAGCAAGCAATAATCAAACACAACAAGCCTTTTGGGAGAGGCAGCTAACAAATGCAACAACAAAAAAGCAAAACTCTTGGGAATTAGGCAAACACTGAATGTAACTACTCAGCATGAGACAAATATTGGATGATGGCAAGCAGTGCCTGGGATTAAAATGTCAATTCTAGCCACGATAACAAAAAGTAAGATGCGTTGACAGTTGCAGATAAATACAGAAGACACAAATAAGATTTTCTCAATTTTAGGCTTCTGCTGTTTATTAACTGCATTTCTCATCTGCCCAATAATGGATGTTTTCTGGGCAAATTACAAAAAGTTAAAAGGCTAACATTCCATAAAAACAGTTAAAAATGAAGTACAAATTTCTGAAATAATATAGTGCAATGCAAAATAAGGAACATTCCAAGAATAAAACAAACAGCCATAAAAATATAGAAGTTAGGCCTCTAAAATACTTCGGGGAGGATAAATGCATTTCTTGAAAAGATAGCAATGTCAGTGCTGAGCAAACCTCTTTAGAGAGTTCATTTCAAAAAAAGGGGTCACCACTAAGAAGGCCCTCTCTCTTGTAACTACCCATCTAGCTTCCTTTGCTGGAACATGTTTTCATTGTTTAAGTGAGATGCTTCAAATTCCCAGGAGACATGATAAACATAATTTGTATGGCCGTGGTGCACATTTGCAGAAGAGTCTTGCAAGAAACCGTAGTTGTGGCATCAGAACTGTGGCAATTTCAATCTGCTTGCTTTCTCACACGCTCTCCCCATTTGTCTTTTAAATTGGGTGTCCATTCCTGTGTTGTTACCAAGAATAATTATCAAACTTTGTAATGACGGCATTGGTTTGTGCTTTCTTCTTAACTTCCTGAGTACTAGCATCACCAGAAAATCTGTAATGCAGAGGGATTGACACGCAGATTAAATCTGGTGGCCTAACTTGCATTTCCTTGCTTTGTGGGTTGAGTTGAAGCGATCTGTATACTGAGCTTAATAAAATCATGTTCCATCTGCCAAATTAATATATAGTTAATGTTGGCTGTTGGTGCACCTGGCATCGGATCGGTGCCTTTTCAGATTGCAGTTCATTAGTGCTCAGCATCTCTTAGTAAGACTTTCTGTGAAGTACATCACCTCATGCAATTGCAGCTCACGCAGTTTGTACTTTTGGTGCAATCCTATGTATATTTATGTGGAAGTAAGTCCCATTGGGCTCTCCTCTGTATTGCACATTGTGGCCCAAAGGCATAGTTGCAATGAGGCTGCTGTCCTTACTTTGATTTTCAGACACAGGAAAACTGCAGTCGTGAAAGCTCTTTTTTGAAAGCATCACTTTCCTGAAATGCACCCCACTGAGCAGGCTGCATCTGGCGTGCAGCACTCGAGTGCCTGGCTTAGTCCGGCTGGGGGTGTTGCTCTCTTGGCTTGTGGATTGTGGCCCACCAGCTGCCTCTCCTGGAACGATCCGTCCTGCCGATGAGACAGCACGGCGCGGAGGGCTCAGCCGCCTCCTCCGAAGAAAGCACTATCCAATTCTCCTCAACTGAATGGATGGATAGGATTACATTGCATGCGTTTTATGAGTGGATGAGATTACATTCTGGAGAAATGGGTAAACTCTTTGGATGCCGTCAGGCTTATGAAGGATTCTCACAAGGGGAAGAAATCAACTTCTTGGTCTGATATTCCTGTGCAAAAGCGGAGGTTGATTGTGCTTTCCATACTGAAGTGCTCAAACAAAGGATGGGCTTGTGTATCTGGGTGCACTTGAGTAACTATTAATTACACTCGAAACAAAACAAAAACAACCTTCCATTGTGTTTGTGTTTGTTGTTTGCTTAAATTCTTTAACGCCTAACTCTTTCCATGTGCTCCTGGTTGTTGTTAGCTTTCTCTTCTTAAATAATGTATCAATAAGACAATCAGTGGTAGTTGAACATTTACTATTTATTCTCACATAGTATACATTAATAGAATAATTTAGTATTCACGTGTTTTTAATTTTCCATTCATGAAGGGATCTGTTCTTATTCCTTGTATATACAAAATCTTTCACATGGTTTGATGAATGTGCATTCTACATATGAGTTCCCTTCACAGAAGGAGGCATTAATTCACTTCAGCTTCAAGGCAGAAATACATACAATTCATATTAAGTTAGATTCCTCATCTTCCATTGTCAGAAGACACCTGGATTAGCTTTGGCACCTTCCATCAGAGCAGTATATGGAAGTAGAATTGCTGCTGAGTTTCAAAAATATCTATCTGGGAAAACACATTTATCCAGACTGCAGTATTATATTTCTGGGTGTACTTTTTTGCTCCCTGCCACTAAAGAATACTGTTCGGTTTACAGTTTAAAGCTCAGAATATTAGATCAGCTTTTGTGCCAGTGCAATCTGCATTGTTCAGTGCTCCAAAAGTCAGCTGCCACATCGGCACGTGTTCATTGTTTTCTGAAATTGAAATCTTTTAAATGGGTATGTAATTTAAAGGAAAATAACCTGACTCCTGAGTCCTGACACCAACTAATTTTGTTGGGAATTTCCAAGTTAGCAAAACTCATGTATGGCCCAAGGGCAGGGCATGCATCATGTAAATGGGACCTTTAAAAAAGCAAATTGCAAGTCCAGCTACTGAGAGAGAAAAATCCAAACACCTCTGAGTCTGACCATTTGCAGGGCTAGGGAAGCAAAACCCTTGTCTGATGAACAGCAAGCCAACCAGTCGATCTAACAATGTGGCATGCCAAGATGCACACGGGTACAAATTACCTAGGGCAAAAATCATGCGGGAGGAATCTTAAACAAATGTAAATGTTGTGACCTGGCGTTTGTATAAATCCCAGTCTTTATGTATGAAATATACCCCATAGCAGTTCCACAATGGCATAGTGAGAACGCGTTCTGGGAAGAAAGCATACTTTCTTTTTTACTTTCATGCTTGCACAATAATTATGAGTCATTTAGGGAAGCATGAGAAATTCATTTCAGTTCATTGTTTATCTGGCTTTCCTCAGTTTGAACCTTTCAGACCACATATGGACTTGGATACAATCTGCAGTAAAAGTCCATGCATTTCTGAAATCATAACCTGATTTGGGGACTGAAAATTGTGTTCAATAGCATATGTACACTTGAAAAATGCTAATGGCAACAGTGCATACATCTGAAAACTACAAATAAAAATCAGTAGGAGAAGGTGTGTATTTCAAAGATGGGCAAAAGTGAAGTGCAGGTTTAGGGTTAGAAGGAGCCTCAAGATAACATTTTGGAGCATATTTTCAAGTTCAAGTTTTGCTGATTCACACATCCCTGTTTAAAACTCGAAATCACATGTACTGCAAAACAAATAACAAAAAAACCCTTGAATGCTGCTTGCAATTGCCAGTCTATTCCTGCTTTGAGCCACTCACCTCTAGATATAAGAGGAAAACACACAAACAACAGGTCTTAGAATTATTTTCCCTAGTTATTCCATTTTTTATCTGCTTTATATTTGGTTTTAAATTGTGCACTGCAAATTTCTATGACATTTTAATATGGTGTATCTTATATTGTACTTTTAGCATGCTGTTATGAACCACCCAGAGAGCTTCACCTGTTGGGCAGTACAGAAAATAATAAATAAATACACATTAATCATGGAAATTTGCATCTTTGTTTTAGCCTACCGTGTATCTCACTGTCATTCAAAATTCATAAATTTTGTTTTGCTCTTTTCCTTCTTTGTGTCCATTCTTTATTTTCTACTGAGATCAGTCTGAGCATAATTCTACTGAGTTCATTTAGAGGACTTTTTTTTTTCTAATATCCAATATGATAGTGAACCACAGCCTGACAGAAGTATTCAAACCCTGTATACGTGCAAGGGTGTGGGGAGGCATGTTCCAATCATGTCCCTCCATTTGTGAGCCCCCCCCGCCAACATTGACAGGGGGGCAGATGTGCAGAGCCATGTAACTACATGCAAGGTCACAAGGCGAGAAGTTCCACAGACTCAGGTCTCCTCAGGTTTCCAGTTGTGCAGGACTCCCTTGGCCCTGGTTAGCTGTCCTTTGCAGACCCCTGCTGCCAACTCCAGAAGAGGACAAGCAGCCGCCTTGTATGCCCCATTCCATTCTGCCCCAAAGGAGAGTTTATGTGAATAGAAAATATGTGTATTTTAACATGCTCCCTCCTTGTTGAATGTTAAAGACCTGATGGTAAAACTGGCCCAGCTTCCTGTATTCTTCTGTCTGGCTTGCTTCTTAACCTCGCTCCTCGTTTGCCCCACACCCCTGACTACCGAATGTCCCCCAGTTTCCTGCTCGTGGCTCACAGGAGATGGTGCCCTACAGTTTGGTCGCCGAAGGTCATTGGATGAAATGATGCACGGTCCCTTTCGGGTCTGTGGTTCTAAGGCTGAAGCGGCCTTTTTATAGGGCAGAAAACATATCTAATAGGTGGTTCGAATTACAAAAGAAATGCAGCAACAATATTGAGAGAAGCCTACATGAAGTAGTGAACCTGAATGAGAAATTGATGCCTTATTTATTAGATAGCAATCACCTCCATAATATGCTGGAAGATAAATGATGAGCCAATTCTTCCAGGAACTCAAAGCAGAAGAAGGGTGTTGCTCTTGACATAGTGATTATTGATAGCCATGATAAAGTTCTAAACACTGAACAATGAAAAACCCAAAAGCAATACTAAAAAAATGGTGGTGTGGAAGTGGAAAATTATGGGAAACGTTAGGGATGTTTCATCTCAGTACCTCTGCCTCATTATACTATCAGAAAAATGTAAAATACATAGACTAGATAAATGTCTTATTAAGCCTTTCACTGCTTTTCTCTGAGAGCTTGGAGATGTACTTGAATAATGAAAAATATAGAAGCGCTTTTATCATATGGCGCAGGTGGCAATAGCTAACACTGACAAACCATTTTACTACTTCCTCTTTAGAGTAGGCTAGGATGGGTAGAAAAATTATGCACGCATAATTGTATAATTTTGTTGTGCTTTGCTTTGCTTGAAGCCGTGTGTAACTTACACAAAAAGTATTGTTATAGTAAATCCTGGGCAAGAACTTGTGTACCTTACACACGGACTTGCTCACATGTTGCGATCCTCGTGGGAGGGCCTGCTCCCTTATCCTGCAGTCCTCACTTGTGGTGATTCCTGTGGGACTCTCGTCCCAAGAGCAGTACAGGTGTCCCTACCTGTTGCTTCTCTTCAAGGCGACTTGAGAAATTTGTCTTCATCCAGGGTGTGATAAAGTGTATTCCCTTCCTGCGTGGGTTAGCAGGAAGGCAGGAGCCTCCATTGCTGTGACAAGGGTTATGCTAAGTTCAAATCATGTATGAATAAAGATGGGCTTGTTCTTTTAGATATATGAAATGACAGTTGCCTTTCAGTATTAGTGCCCTTGACCAGTGTTTTAGGCATCCAAACATGATCTGGCTGAATAATTCTTCAAAAGAATCCATGTGGATAATTGACACAATACTTAGTTACAACCGAAAACAATTTAAAAGTGTTTATTTACTGAAATAATAGAATACGCTTTATAAATGTTACAAAATTCAGAATTAATTAGGGGAAAGAGGTTTGAGTGAAAGCAAAGTATTTCTCCCATGTAATATTTTCAGAGTACCAAAATCCATAGGCCTTTTATCTTAGAAAATCTGCCAGAAACAGCATCCAAGGTTGTGCTATTTGTTGTAGAATACAGGCAATTACAGTAAACACAAGAGTACAATACAGTATGGAAGTTTCATCCACATCCCTTGACAAATTTAGGAAGAGAAAAGGTAATCTTTAATTAATTTAATCTTCCAAGCTGATTAAAATGAGGGAAATTTACAACAAACTTAAAGACTCTGTTAGGCTGAAAGAGAGTGACTGGCCTAAGGTAGACCATTATTTGAACCCAGGCCTCACGGTCCTTGTCAAATACATAATCCACATTGCCTCTGGGCAATTCTTCCCCTAACAGAGTGAGCCACAGAAATTTTTATTGTTTAATTTATATCCTGTCTTCCTGCCAAAACATGTTCATAGAGAACCATCTTGAAGACCACCATATCTGACTATATGGTACAGCCTTGCCATGACAAGTCATCTCCACTTCTGATCTGAAAGCAAATTCAAATATTATTTATTTAGGAAGCTTCTATGCTGCCCCATTCACAGAAGCCTCGGGGTGGCTCACATCAATAAATAAATAATCACAATATAAAAACAATATAATTTGAGTCGACCTGGCCAAGGATATAAAATAAATAAATAATATTAACAATTAAAATGACATTTAAATAAAAAGTATTTTTATTTATATATATTTAAAATATTAGTATTTTAAGAGCATTTATTGCACACATATTCCCACATTTGCAGCAGGGGCATGCATACTTTGGATCCCAGTCTGGTACTTCAGGTGGGAAATTAATTCTTATATGGTTTCTGGCACAATTTTATTGTTTTCACCTTTGACAGTAATGTTGTGTAGTCATGGCTTTTGTTTGTGAAAACTAGAGGGACAATGGATGTTATATCAATCCTAAAGCTGCTGTTTTGTCACTGGGGCTCCCTGTACTAGGAAAGCTGGCTCTCCCGCAAGCCTGCCTCCTTATTTAGTTCCAGGTTGCCCTAACCGTGGGACTGAATATCTGGTCTTGCCTTTATTCTTGCTAGCAATGGACAAAAAGGCAAAACATGTCAGAATAACCCACTAGTAGAAAATCAAGAATAAGCTACAAGAATATTCGTGTCATATAATCAAAGATGTGAAGGGGGCCATATAGTCCAAGTCCGACCCTGATTGGTGCTGGAATCCAGTGGAAAATATCACTGCCAGATGGTGGCAGACCAATCTCTGAATGTATGTGTCTAACATAGAGTCCACTGCCTCTCCAGGCAGTTTGTTCCTTTATCCTCAGGAAGTTTCCCCTGGCATTCAGAGTAAATTTGCTTCTGAAAACTTAAGCTGCTATTTCATGGTAGAGAATAGGCTGTGGCCCTCCTTGTGTGACAACAGTCCTTGAATAGTGATATTATAGCATCTCACAGTCTTCTATTTTCAGGACTGAACATACCCAGCAGTTTTTCCTCACAGAACTTAGTTTCTAGTCCCCGGCAACTTTTTATCCCTTTTCTGAACTCAGACAAATTAATCTGAATTCTTCTAAAAGTGCGGTGTCCAGAAAAGAACACAATATTTGAGATGAGCTCTGATGAATTCAGAGAAGGGAGGGACTATCATGTCCTGGGAAACTGAAACTATACTTCTACTGATGCAACTTAAAATGCCTTGCACTTACCTTTTTCACAGCCACAGACACTGCTGACTCATAATCAGCGTATTCATATTCAGCTTATGATCCACTGCAACTCCAAGATCCCTTGGATGCATGTTATGGCCATGCCAGGTGTCCCCCATCCTATACCCTTGCATTTTATTGCTCCTTTTCTGTCAAATTTTATTCCGGTCTTTTCTACCCAGTCATCTAGCCTCTTAAGATCATCTTGAATTTTGCCTTTGACTTTTAAGCCCACCCAATTTTGTGTCATTGGCACAAAATGCACTTTCTGTTGTGTTTTCCTTCTGTGGAATGCCACTCATCGGTGCCCAGTCATGATTGAAATCAGCTTTCCTGAAGTCCAGGAAAGTTTGCACAGCAGATTTGATGGTACTTCATTTTCAGCAAAGTTACAGAATTCCTTGAGTGCTTAAAAATCTTGCTATGTGCAATATCATTTTGCATTTCTTGAAAATGTCTCCCAACACAGACGATATCTTTAAATGTGAGTCAATAGCTAGGGTTTGTTTCTGCTGCAGCAGACACTTGCAAGTTTAAAAACATGCTTTTAGCTAAAATATGCTTTTTAGCTTTTAGCATATTTTTAGTAAGGAAAAGAAAAAAAAACACAAATATGATTAGGAAGCCCAAAGCTTCAGGCTTTGGAGTACTTTTTTCACAAGGGGAAGATGCACAGACTAATTTGAATGTGGAAATAATTACTTTTTCCACTGAATGTATAAGCTTAACTTGATCCAGTGCTCAGTCCATTGTTGCACCAATAGGTGCTTGAAAGAATTGCCTAAATAAATCTAAGCAACACCACTCTTATTAAGAATATGTAGAATTGTTCAGAGTATCCCTCACATCCAACATACCCTCAATTAGGAATTTGTGGGCAGATGCCACCATGGTGCTACCCTCAGAAAGTAGTGTTGTACCTTTGAGGGAAAAAAGATTTTCCTGGTGGCTTTCCATGTGAAAATTCTTTGTTTGTTTAAGGGGGGTGCCTTAGGATTGAGGGCTTCCCCTACCCCCCCTCCTGAGGTAAGTCCCAGTCACTTTAGGCTATAGTCAGCAAGCACAGAGTGATCTCCTAGAAGCACTGGACTTATAGCCAAATTCAATGCAAGCTGAATGAAAATAGTGGGTGGGGCTAGGGAGCAAAGTGACTTGGCAGTAATAGCTAACATCCAAGACAGAACAGACATGACGACAAGCTGAATTAATTCAAATATTAGAAAGCAAGTGATTAGATTTGTTGATGCGAACAGTGGGCCCAAGTTGGTTATCAAGGTGGGAATGGCTGGGCAGCAGCTAAAGGCCTACATCCAAGCAGGGGCTCATGGACAAATGCATCGTTCCCCAGATTTGCTCCTCCTCCTCATTATTGGAAACTGTTTGTTCATTTGCCTCTCCCTTCCTCTGGCCCAATCACCGTAGTGATGAGGAACATTTATAAATCCAACCATTATCTATGGTTGAAGCCCATTCAGAAGAATGGTACATTCAGAACATATTGTCCATATGTTAGAATGAAGAAAGTGGAAAATAAAAGATACTGTGTAGAAGAATTATAGATAATTAGGAATGGATCTTTCACACATGTTTGAAGATCTGACATTGCTATTTCAAGACTACAATAATGATTGGAAATAAACTTTTAATGGTGTTAGTCCAAATGCCATTTTTTTCACTGTTGGAAATTTTAGCATTGCATGCCATGAGAACATTTTCTGCTGAGATCGAACATAACTGCTAAAAATATATAGTTCTTATAAAAATGGAAATGAACACAAGGTTTGCTTGTCCCAAATTAGTACAACAGATTGAACAAGCTAAGCTGGTCTGGAAGAATCTGTACTATAGAAGAAAAGCTCCAAATAAATTCCTAGAAGTATGTTAGGTGTTTGTTTATAGAAATTTGCACATTGATGCCAATGTTTTCTGAAAAGGTTTTTTTCTCCCTTTGTAGCTATAGAGATCTTATGGTATTGTCTTCTGGTGTAAGTCAGGTTAATATTCATGAAAGGATTTTCCTCATGAAGGAACAGTTTTGAAACCAAGTGGTGACCCCATGGTAAAAGTGACACAAATTCACTGTTCACTGTCCAGACTCCAGACCCCCAAGCATTATCCAACATCATGTTCCAAAACCACTATTCAAAAGTCCAGCCATGACCAAAAAAATCCCAGAAAGAAAGCACTAAAAGGAAGGCTATCCACTAAAATTTACATTTTGCTGGATTTTACAACTAAATTTTACAACTAAATTTTAAAGTCACACTTAAAAGGTGCAAATTATGGCACAGTGCACAAAAACTACACTAGGAGTAGAATTGAACATCCAAGGTCTGCCATTACTTCTTCCAGATTATGTATAGATGCCATCTTGAGAGGTATACTTCTAATTTAGAGAGTGTTTTGGAAAAATCTGGATTGAAGTCATAAAACACAAGAGATTGTGATATAGTGGGAGAGCAGATGTTCTGATCCCTGCTAATTCTACATGTATGGCTCTTGAGCCGCAAGCCTGTGGAAACCCAACTGCTGTGTAAGAGTTGCCGGTCAGCACAGGTTCATGGGATGGGCCAGCGGTCTGCCTCCAAAAGAAGGTTCATGCAGGAGTCACCACGTGTCACAAGTTGCGGAGTTCCAGACTCCATAATTCCACTCCTCCAGTTATTATACATGTGTCAGTAGTGAGGTCAGTGGTGGTATAAGAGAGCAGTACACACATACCAACATCAACGTGTAGCATTTCTTCATGCAAGGAGGAAACTTGACAGGCACAAGCCTCACTTTCACATGGAGGAGGCCTCCGTACGTCTATGGCATGGGCGCTTGACTTCTCCACTCTGCTCTCCGAGGCAAGGCTTCAGAGGTCATGACTGGTTCATGCGTCTTCACTCACCAGACCAACCTTCATGACATGCTCTACATGGGAGGCATTTTGTGTGAACTTCCCTAGTATAATCCTGCTTCATGCCTCTATTACCTGTCTGTTGGACTTCTTCTGCCCTTTTGATGTGCAACAAAGCCTCCTAGTTCTTCTGACATCTTAGTTTATGGTAAATAATTATCCCTGCTCCTTTTCCCTCCCACAAGGCAATGAAACTCATTTTAGAAATTGGCAAAACTATCAATCTGATCTTGTAGCTTTTGGAGAGGGCTTAAAAAAATAAAATAAAAGAGCTGTGGCCCATTGGGGAAGTCCAATAAAAGCTTCGGTGGAAAGAGAAGTTATCTGATATTTGCATAACTCTGATAAAATGAATTTTAAGAACTTCTCCAGTGTTGTTGCATGTAAATTTGATGATAAGGTCAATAATAGCAATGTCATTAGAACACTCTTGAAGACAGACGGTCTCTGAAGGGCTTCCCAATAGTGCAATATAAATTAGATTACAATCCATTATTGAGTTTTGCACTAAGACATTACAAAACAGGTTCACTAGATAAAAGTGTTTTATCATGTCTATTTTCCCACAGATATAACCACCACTGCTATACATTTAAAAACTGCAATGGCATTCTCTTTGTCATTCAGCAAGATTAAATAGGGATTCATTGCTTGCATCTTCTTGTGTGCACCTCCGTTATGGATTCTGCATTATAATTCCACTGTTGCTTTGTGCTCTTTCTTCGCCTTCAGTTCGCCTGACCCTAAGCAGCCCTGCATCTGCCCCGCCACATGTGTTAGTCAAGGGGCCTCCAAAGAGAATGAGTGACTAAACCATGGTGCTCCACGTGCATCGGATCTCCTATGGATGCTCGGGCTTTACTACTCCATTGCCTTAAGATGGGCTAAGGGATGGCTGTACTTGCCATTGCAGATATCGTTATTGGTTCAAAACGTTCACTGACATGCATTGGAATCCGCTCTTCAACCTGGACATTCTCTCTGATATGTGCACACCCATCAGACACCTCGACAGGAGCCAGTCCAGCGGCCTCCCTCGCCATGGGATTGGAATCCCCATGTAAGAAGGGTGGAAAAATGCACTCCGTTGTCGTTTGTGTGCAGATTACTGACGGCGCACCTGCTGAGCTGCCTAGCGGGCCTTGCTGCGTGGTGAACCTGGGGCCGCAGGAGTGATGGCGGCAGACGTGTGTGTGTGTCTGGCTCGGCGGGAAGTTTTCCCAAAATGCATATCGCAGAGGTTAGTGCAAACAAAGCTGCATCACGCCAATGGGAAAATACTTGGGAAATTCTTGTCGTTGAAAAAAATGCACAGAATTTGGTATAGTTGGAAATGCGCACAAAAAGTGTCTATGCCTGTGTAGAGTTAAGATTTTAAAGATGCAGGCAAAACCAGGATGGAACTGGACTGTGCATCTCTGTTCGCAGGGTAGCACCCCCTTCCCCAGTTGTGATATGCAATCAACCATTGCATGACATGCAGGTGAAATCCAGTGCATGTCTACTAGAGGTAAGGCCATTGTAATCAATGGGGTTTTCTTCCAGATAAGTGTGCCTAGACTTGGCAGCAGCTAGTGCGAGTGGGAAAACTAACAGTGTACTAATCCCACGGGTATTCTCAGTTGTTGTGTTGATTTATAACTAGCTCTGTTCACACTAGGTGTGTTGTGTTCTTCCCTACAGCTCTGCTCACTGCAGACCTGGCCCTGGTTCCAGTTTTAGGCACATGCAACCGAGCGGCATTCCCTCATCCCCACTGCAATGCGTTCCGCTCCTTGAAAAAGGTCAAGTGAACCTGCTGAATGGGGTGACCTGGGATGCAGGGAAGGGAGAAGAGATCCCCCCAAATCATGCAGCTCTGCAAGCAGAGCCCTTCTGTCCATGGAAAAAGATCCTGGATTCAACCCCCTGGCACTGCAAAGAGCCATTGACATTCCTCACATCAAGGATGCTGGGCGTTCATCTTTCTGCTCCTAGCAAAACAAGCACTGCTGCATACCCTCATGAGATTGCAAGCACTGCATGCCCTGTGGGAGCTAGTGTGAGTAATACAGAGGCTGGAGCTTGGAACGAGACTGGACATAGCTGGACTTCAGTTCCTTGCTCAGCCGTGGGTGACTGAGCGGCTGCTGCCTTCCAACTTATCCTTCCTTGGAGGACCGCTGTGAGGATAAAAGGGAATGACTTCACCTCTGCCACTCTGAGCGTCTTGGAGAAAAGGCAGAGTGCATATACGATGAATTCTATGAATGAGTCTTCAAAAATCTTAATTTTGAAACATACTCTGCAGAAACAAACAGATCCAGACTTAGTCATGTTTAGAGGATGGTCATGCTTACAGGAGAGGAGAAATCATTCTCCAGTGGGACACTTAAGTCATGACTAACTTAACTCCTATTGATTTAATGGGCCTGCATTAGGCATGATCAGAGAATCAGTACTTAAAAGAAACCATCAGAAAGAAAGAAAGAAAGAAAGAAAGAAAGAAAGAAAGAAAGAAAGAAAGGCCCACATTTCCCTGAAAAAGTCCTCTGTACTGAGTACTAGGGGAGATGTGGACACCTACACTGCATCCTATTTGTTTCCCAACTCTTCTTGATCATTTTAGCCTTTAAGGGTTTCTAAAAACACATTGAGAGCTTTCTTCCAATCATGGATTTATAATAATTATTGCAGTCTAATCATAATTTGGGGAATGGATTAATTTGCTTAATTGATTAGAAAACCTGATTGGGGCTTGAAAGAGCATGTAGATTGCCCATGGGAATAGAAGGATTGCTCCATTTACAAGCAGAACACTCAACATTAGGCAGATAATGGTAATCTTTACTTAGAAAAATAAGCAAGAACTACGAAAGACCAATGAGGAAGTCAGGGGGTGAAAAAACCCACAGTAGGTGGTTAAAAAGAATAAAAATGCCAGGACAGTATTAATGGCTTTGTGCAAATCTGTCAGTTGCCATGGTAATGCTTCATAATGAACTTGACCCTCACGGAGTGCAGCTGAGCTGGATTTGGACAGAAATTCTCCCTGAAATTTTCAAATTTGGGATTTCTCAGTAACTCTGATGTTCTGCCTAGGGCTCTCCCAAATATTTTGGGACAAACCACACTGAATCTAGAATTAGAATGAGGAAGTAGAAGTGCTGAATGTCAACACACATCTCTTTCTTAAGCCCATTTTGTGTCAGCACTGTAATATGTATACCATAGTATTGGTATCGCATTTCATTACCAATCTGATGCCTTTGCAGTCACTGTCATGTGAACCTCCAGTACCTGGAGAACCACAACTGATGAACCTGCATCTCAAGAACAGAAGTATGAACGACATACTGTCGAATCACCCCCACCCCCAATTGGTTACTTAACAAGACTCAGGAGATATCCACTGTGAATTACCAGCCAACCTGACCATTCAGAGAAGCCACAACCTGGTCACTATCACCCAGCCATTCACCTCCAGATTATATGACTGAATGTGGTGAACTTGGGCCTGGGCTTGAAGACTGTTCAGAAACTTCCAGCAGCTCCTTACAGAAGCACCAGGTGATGAGAACGTAACTCACAGATGCGTAGAAACATCTGCTGGCTCCACCCTGTTTCCAGGAATAATTCAAAGAGATCTACATGGCTTGAGAACCATGCAGGGATCTTCTTTTTCACAGAATCATAGACTAGTACAGTTGGAAGGGGCCATGAAGGCCACCGAATCCAACCCCCTGCTATTGCAGGACACCACGTTAACCATCCACTGGATGGCTGTCCAGTTTCTTTTTGAATGTCTCTAGTGGGGGAGAGCCCACCACCTCGCCAGGTAGCTGGCTCCACTGTCATATGGCTCTGACAGTCAGGAAACTGAGATTTTTTCCTTCCGGACCTGAGATTGACTTAGGTCCAAACAACCTCGTCCAGACAACCACACATCGTCATGAAGGTGGGCTTTAGCTCATGTGAAAGGCTCATATTCTGATGTCTTTTTGTTACCAGGAAAAGACCTTTGTGCTTGCCTAGAACTTTTCATTTTCATAGCAGTTTATACTACTTTTGTCTTCTTCAGATTTTGTTACTGTTCAGATGCATTTATGATTTGAATCTATAAACAACCTTGGAAATGTTTATATTGAAAAGCAGTGTATTTAAAAATATCCCTACCTTAATCGAGGTCCCCTTTGAGAATTTGCTACCGTGGCTCCCAGTTAATAAACTGTATTCTGGAGCCACTGAATTTTCTCAACACCGTTCATGAACAGTGCTACTTATACTGAATTGCACCGTTAAACCTGGATGCTAGCAAGACATAGATATCATAAGAAGATAGTGACTGGGTTCAGACATCATGATAACTCAAGAGCTGGGTATGGCTGGGACTGCAGGTGGTTAGTGAAGTGTGAGTTATCACACTGACTGAATTAGGTGTGTGGGAGGAATCCATTGGATTGTGAGGTGGGAATCCATTGGATTGCTTGGGTTCAGCTCTCTGGATTCCAGTCTGCTGTTGCAGCCCTGAGTCTGAGTTCCCCATGAGCAGGCCTTGTGTCCATGTAGGGCTCACAGAGAACTGAGCCCCACAAGCTGTGTGAGCAGCGTCCCTTTTCCACACCACCGACAGCAGCCTTTGTTTGTGCTGCTGCACCTGGTTCAGAAAAAGATCTTTGGTGCAGGACTGTCCAGGAATGGAGCCTCGTGTGACTGCTGCCCAAGCAGTGTCCCTTTGTTTGTGCTGCTGCACCTGATGTGGAAGAAGGTTGCCGATTACCCAACATTCATTCTGTGAGTGTTCATGGTCTTCCTCTCAGGCCGCTTTCCAGGCCTGGGCCAACATGAGAGGGATTCTGTGAATGCTAGAAGGAAGGATCGTGCTGAGTTTCATCCCAACCCTTGTCTGCAACTAGCTGCGATAACAAACCATGGTGAACAACCCACAGTTCAAGTCCAACCACAACCATGGGTTGTTCATAGTTAACAAGCCATGGCTTGTTACTGAAGCTTGGTGCAGGCCCACAAAAATGCCACATTTCGACAACAATCCATGGTTCACTGACAACCCACATTGAAACCTCTTGTGTGGTTGTCTGGACGAGGTTGTTTGGACCTAAGTCAACCTCAGGCCCGGAAGGAAGGCACCTAGTGCAGCAGCCAGTTTATAAACTAAAGGCCCCTTGAACATTTGTAAATAAAGGTGGCTTTATTCCCAAGGGTAGACAAGGAACAAATATTGAGGGCGTATTTCCCTAAAGCACCTTCAGGCTCCACCCTGTAATGACTGCATAGACAAAGCCAAATGGAACCAAGAAAAGCACCCCACAACCACAGTGTTTTCACAGTGCCCAAATCAAGAGCAGGAGCATGAGAAACTACCTTCTACTGCCAGACCATGGGCCCATCTGGCCTGGCATCTTCAACACTGTCTGGCAGCACCTGTGTGGGCAAAAGATCTTCCAGGCCTCCCTGGGCTGATCTGGGGACCTTCTGCATACAACGTAGGTGTCCTGCCACTGAACATCAAAGGTGTGGATGGGACTGGTTGTATGCTGCAAATAGATCAGTATAAGTGTTGACCCAACTGTATATGTACATAGAAAATCAGCAAAGATGGAAAACATGGCAGGGAAGACAGCACTGGAGAGGGTAAATCCAGTCATTGCACCTCCATCCTTCAGGAAGCTCCCTGTCCTGTGAACCCAGTTTGTGGGTTCTTGCAGGGGGCTGCATCAAGTGGGTGTGGCCAATGCTAGTATAACTTAAGATCCATTACTTCCAATGCTCCATTAGATAGAATGATGCAAATGGGACCATGGAACTGGGGATACTGGAAATGCAATGGCATGCATGACACCTAATGGCGCATGCTGTTTCTCCTTCACCTAAGAATAAGTGTGTGTGTGTGTGTGTGTGTGCGCGCGCGCGCACATGCCCAGATAGATTGAGCCAACTTCTGTAATCTTTTATTAATAGTAAGGCCAAGGGTGGAAACGCTGTGACAGCTCACAAAGATGGGTTGATATGAAGCCAAACAATCTGTTAAAACCATCTAGGGTAGGTATGAGATGTGTTTTCATGCTGTTCCATGTGGCATGCTCTGCTCTTCCGTGTCTTAACCGACTGCAAAGTTTGGAAATATGAAACAGTGAAATGAATATGCTGAGTAGGAAACAAGGCATCACTATCTAAACCGGCTTGTTATCGGCTTTATTATGCTATCTTCTTAAATGTAATGTGTCACAGCTGCCACCAGGCAAGAACCCATTGTGAATAAGAGGTCAAGTTTAATTAGGTGATAGGATCCTCCTCCTCAAATGACCATTTACATTATAGGAGCTCAATCCTAATGGTCTCAATTCTGTCCTTTTAGTCACTTTGACTTTGTGCTTGTGGGTGTGACTCAGTCTCTCTTACAGTAACTGGCAGCACTTTTTAAAAGGTTTGATGTTATCCTGATCCCTCCCAAAGGATGTTACAGGATTAGCCTGTTCCATTGGATGAACTAGCCATAATAGCTCTATCATATGCAATAGTTTCATCTCTCTGTGAACTCCAGGTGATGATGAAATGACTGCTGTCTAGTTGCTAGCTAGGGTGGTCCCTTATGAACTGTCAAAAAAGGGGGAAATGCATTTCCCAAGAACAAGACAGCAAGGATTAGCATAAAATTAGCATATGTTAATTTTGATGTACATATGCACCTTTATAAATAATCATTACAATTTAAACAGAATTTGTAGAAGGCCAGACCGTGACTGCACGCTCTCTGCTTTGTCTCTGCTTCATTTGCCATCCACATGCCAACGCTTGGTGGGCACCTCCCAGGCCTCTGTGCTCCCCTCTCTTAGGCAGGACATTAGCCGGGCAATAGAGGATAACTGCAAATAGATGGCCGTCCTCTGGCAGACTGTCAAACAAAGGACTGTCCTTTCTAAATCAGAGAACGCAGGGTCATCCTATAAAATGTGAGCACATGGTCAAGGCCTACAAGGCCTTGCTCTGCCTCTGGTTTCCTGGTTACCAGCCTAGTTCAGACAAGGGTTGCCTTCCCATGCGATTGCCCAGGGGAGTTACTGTAAGGCCCATGGGGAGGCGTATGCCACTGATACTTGAGCGATGCTTCAGTCACTCACACCCCTGCGGCAATCTCTTGGGGGCTGCTGCCTGTGTGTGCCAGGCCTGTCCCTCAGGTGCACACCATGTCCAGCTGGCCCAGGAGATCTGCCTGCCCTGGCAGCATCATGCAGGTACTGATGGCGGTAAACCTCATTTGTCGGCACGGACGTGGGGCCACAGAGACTGACAATAGAGGCCTCACACCTCTCTGCCTCCCATCTCTGGTTCCTCCTGCACTGCTAGACATCTGCAGGAGCCCTTGCCAAGAGCACCTGTCTTGAGTCTACTTGGCTCAGGCAGCTGAGCAGGGGATGAGATGTCCGCTGTCTGTTCGGACATCAGGGCCAGCAGCTACATCAGCAGTTGGGGCGGGAGGGATCTATGGGCAGTTATCAGTTATGTGGACAGTGGACAGTTATGAGGGGAGAGTGGAGGTCTTACCCAGCGACATCACTGTTTCACTCATAGGTGGCTCGGAATGATCCAACTTATTTCCTGGGTTTGGGTAGGCAGGGAGAGATGACCATTTTCTGAGTCCTATTATGAGCCTAATTGGAAAATGGGGGGAAATTCACCCCTCACTGCCTGGAATCAGTGTTGAGTTACCATCAGTTACCATCTAAGTACAGTGAAAATCGTCCTGTCTGGGGAAAAAGGAGATTTTCTCTGCTTCAACAAATACACAAAATGAATTAATTACTTGTTAACCTTGCAGTGTAACCTCCTACCAAAGGGAATCGTGTTGCTACTTTTCCTTTATTTCCCTTATTTTATTTTCCTTCAGGTTTGTATATCTTCTTGCTTCTCTTGTTTGTATAATTGCCTATCAAGTCCAACTATGCATCAACTCAGGCTCAGCAAGTATGTTAGAGCCTCGTGCATGAGACACCAAGCGTAAACTTCAGTTTTGGAGCAGACAGAACCTCAAACAGTGCTAATGCTTTCTGGGTACCAAATGGGTTTCCTAGAAATGTGCAAATTATACAATGAGTTTCACAATTAACACATGGGTCATGACCTTTAATCCAACACATGTGGGGACTGACTTGGATATTGTGGTTTTCACCCAAAGGCATACCTGAAAAACAGATCCATGCCAAGTGATTACATGCATATTCCCCATAATTTCATCTGGATATACCAAAGAGCCTTTCCTACGCCACTTGGAATATACACCTTGTAGTTCTCTTCGTATGTAAGGGCTCAAAGGATTATTTTTTGGAAAAGCACAAACATGTACTATACAGAAGTTTTTTTCCTTTACAAAAAAGTGAGGGATGAAGGAAAGAATAGGGGGTTCATATAAGCAATTTTGAGAATGAGACTTGGAGAATACCTTCAAAAACCCAAAATCTGTTACATTTCCATGCCAAGATTGCAAAGCTGGGGTTACTTCTGTGCAGTATCTAGGATAAGGAGTAGGGAAATGACACCCTTTGAAAACTCTTGAATAGAATTTTTTACTAGATCAAAAGCAAGCACTACATGATGCGTTATAATTTTCTCTCTCTTTTTTCCATTTAACAACTTATTCAATAAAATGTTGTACCTGCTATAATCCAACCTTTATACAACATGACGTGCGTATCAATTTCCTTTGGAAAAAGAAGTTGGTAAACTCCTGCATCATTCCTTTCAATCATATAATTTGTATAATTTTCAGAACACAGCAGCCCTGCAGCAAAGCCTTCAATGAATTATTTAAAAGTGCTGAGAATTGCTTTATCCATGTAAAGAGCTAAATAAGGACCATATAATTCTGAGTTATTAACATATAAATGCAAAGGGAAAAGCGCTCACATATAGGTATTTTAGGGAGAATAATTGTTTCCTCACTTTAACAAGGTCAAATAAAATAGAAAGAAATAAACTTTGGATCCACTTCAGTTCACGCCGTTATGCATTTGTCAATACTCCTGTAAATAAACCCTTAATAAAATTGCTGAAGGTGTTAGGAAGTAGAAAACAATAGCCAGTGAAAAGTGTGTTCTAACGAAGACTGAAAGCAATAAACAATCACATATGCACCCTCCAAACATGACGACCAGATAGACCGGCACAATACCTGAGGGCATAGTTTAAAGAAATGTGCCATGCACGCATCAAAATGTGCAGTGGAGACATGCTGTTTAAATCGGGGGAGGCAAACCAGGAAAAGGAAAGTTCGGAAGACTGCTTTAGAGGTGCAGAAATGTTATAAAAGGTGGTTTTTTTCTCTGTGTGTGTGTGGCAGGAGAGAAATTGTGAGTAAGTCTTAAGCACACAGTACCAGCTCAAGATACAAAAGAATCAGAAAACTGTGAAGTTGAGCCAGAGGGCAGATCTCACTGCCCAGTGCAGGACTGCAAGTTCAACCATCCCTTGAAGGAAGAATAGAAGGAAGATGTGATTTCTGCTTAGAAGCACTTACAAAATCTTGCTGAAAGAGATGCCCTCCAGACAAACAAGAATCCCAGGAGGCCTGCCCATTGGCCTTGCTAGCCAGGTCCCATGGCAGCCGAAGTCCCAAACTTCCAGAGGGTGCCATGCCTGGCCAAGGCTGACTTAAGAAAATGCTTAAACAAAGTGGCTGTTGTATCAAGAGGATTCTGACCCAACCCCCCAAATCCTGATCTTCCAGGTTAATGAAATTAAGCTACAGCCCTGAAATGTTCATTGAAAAATTAGGGGAAATGTGTAAGGGCATTTTTGGGCCACAGGATAATCAGCCATAAATTGCTGTGGTGTCATTGCAATTAGTGCTACCTCTACAAATGATACAGATAGGTTAGAATTAATTAAATTAAGCCTGCTGTGATATGGGAAGTTGGACAAATATAACCAAATAGCAGGCCTTGCTGATTTACTGCTTTCAGAAAATGAAATTCCATATTTCAACAATACTCCCACTAGGTACTATTTAGAAGAGACCGTCATCAGCGTATAATTGCACATTACAGGTCTTTCATTGAGTCAAGAGGTGGTAATTAGGTGTACAGAATATATTGACTTTGAAACTATCTAATAATTTCCCGTTGGCCATGTCATAAATGTAGATTGTTTAAAAGAAAACAAAAGAACACCGGCAGATTATGAAAAGACAATAATAATGCAAGACGATCCCTTCAAGGTCTCCTAAATCTAATTCTTTGCAGCATAGTGGGACTGCAATGTTTTCTTGCAGCTTTGGGAACCACTGTCCTTAGCAACTCCCTTGGACTGGGTACCAGTTTGTACTTAGCAGCTGATAGAGAAGGATTCATCTTGGTTTTTTTTTTTCTTCATGTGCATCTTTTGTTCAAGATTTCCAAGATGCAGGAAGGTCCTGATTCAATTGGAATATGTGCTACAAGGCACCAGAAGTGGGAGGACATGGATAGAGGATGCCGGAACACAGAGACAAATGACTACTGAGAAACAGAGATGGGATGGGCTGGAATGGGAGTGTAAGGAGCAGCAGTGACGGATACTCAGAAGTGCTTGATAGTGTCCAACTTAACTGGGAGGAACGAGGATTTACGTACAGGGCCGAGCATCTTGGTGATGCTTTGCCAAGTACAAAAGCGATGCAACCCAACCCTGACAAATCAATCCATTCATGAGAAGGTCCTAGTGATGACCCTCTGCGATGTACTTAGATGCTTTTTCTCTCCTTGCCCAAATACTTTGTTCCCAACTTTGAGACAAATTACATACATTGTATTTATTATTGCATTTATTTATTTCTTTTCCTATCTTTATTTACCTGTTTCTCCTCTCCAGTTTGTCTTCTTAACCTTGCTAGGTTTGCAAGATCAAAAGAGTTTAAACAAAGTGGGCTATGGGCTGTCATGAAGTACAAAGCTGAGCAGTTTATATGATTATATTATTGTAATTTAATTTCCATACTACCCATAGCCAAAACTCTCTGGGCAGTTTACAACCAAGTATAAAAATAATTAAATACAATAGATAAAATATTAAGAATTGAAAATAAATTGTTCTCTTTCTCCCCACTTTTAAATAGTAAAAAATTGTAATCATGGTTTCCTTTTGGTGTAGGAACATTTCTATGGAAATTATTCCTAAAAAAGAATAAATTGACTACACTTTGTTCAATTTTACAAAAGCTCTGTTACTTATGCATTATTTATTAACTTATTTTTAATAGATTGTTCCATAGCAAACATTCTTATAACAGTTTACAGATAAAACATAGTAATAACAGTAACAATGACATCTGTAATAATCATAATAATTTCAAAGATAAAACCCACAATTAACAGGAAAATAAAACAGTAATATACAATACAGAATACTGATCCACTGCAGTCATTCAATCACAATCTGAATAAAAACCAATATAAAATCGGACCATCTGTTCAACCATCAAAACAATGGGAAAATAAAAAGGGGTTGACCTGGCACTGAAAGGTATACAGTGTCGGCACCAGGTGCACCTCCCTGAAGAGCTGCTTCCATAAATGGAGTGCCACAAGCAAGAAGGCCCTTCCGCTCATAACAGTGCTCTGATTTTCTGGAGCAGTGGAAATAACCAGAGCAAAATCTCCCCCAAATATGGTTTATTTTGTAGTTCTTTAACAGAATCCAACACATTACTCCATCAACTGAAGCATACATTCCAGCCCAGCCTTCCCCAGTTTGATGCCATCCATATGTCTTGCAGGACAATTTCTAGGAGCAATGGACAAGCATGAGGAAAGCTGCCCTGTCATCATTATCGTTGTCATCCTCTTCATCCTCTTACATTTATACTCCACCTTTCTTCATCTTGAGAGGAACTTAAGGTGGCTTTCAAGGTTCTCCTCCTCTCCTCCTATGAGGTGGGCTGAGCTGAGCATCTGTGACTGGCCCAAAATCACCCCGTCGGCTCCATGGCTGAGCAAGGACTAGAACCCAACTCTCCTGAGTCCCGGTCTGGTATTCTCACCACTGCACCACACTAGCTCTCTTATGGATATTTCTAAAAGCTAAAATCCATTCATTCAATGGCAGTTGCAAAACACACCACTGCATTCTGTGCTGAGAACTTTGTACGCATCAGTCATCACTGGGTTCATCAAAGAAGGATCCCCAGACCTAAACAAGCCTCTCCATTTATCCAGAGAATTTGAAATCTGTCAGGCACTGTCAATGAATGCATTTTAAAAATAAACAAGCACCGTCCACCTCTCTAAGGGGAGCATGTCTGGCTGGTAAATTACTATTACATTTCAATGTTGTTATGAAATAAAAGGAAAAAGTCTGGAGAAGTTGGATAAAAACAATTTGCATAAGCATCTATTTTATTAGAAAATAGTTACTTCTGTCAGGCTTCAAGGGGGAGAAGACATTCAAAGACAAGTGCTCATATAATGCATGAAATACAGTCCCTTCCCCCTCTTCTCAAATAGATCTGTAGTCTTTGAATTTTCTGTGTGAGGAGAATCAAAGGCCAGAACAAACACTGTTTTGATATGGCTTTGAAGAGGCTAACAGCTTCTAATGGAGCAAACGGCGGCTTAGAGGCTATAAGAAAGCCACGACTGACACGAGGCTGGCCCAAGGAACGCTTACCTTTTAAATGAGGAAGCAGTCAGAGCCTCCAAAATAACGTTTCACGGTGAAGTAGAACATTCTTAGCTGCGTTGGATCTCAATCCCATCCTGAGAGAGTGACATCCATGCTTTGAAATAATGACATCTTTAGAATGTAAAGGAACAACTTGCAGCATTCAAATCTTCAGAGACGGAAGAATTTAGGGTTGTGGCAGCATAATAACGTGCATCTTTTGGACAAAAGTTTTGAATGGGTTTTCTCAAAGTGAAGCCTTACCAATTTGTCTTAGTCACTTGTAAGAAGAAGGAGAACTAGAACTATATTTTCTGCAATTGTTTCTCAAATTATGCAAGTAAAAAACTTTGTTTATATCCAAGGTTTGCTTGCTTCTCCATTTGCAATTAATGTATTCAAATGTACAGCAATAGAAAAGAATACCAACATATATCTATTTTGGTAGGTTTGTGTTTCTTTTTATTCTGCTCTCTAGTTTTTTGAAGGCTACCTTTTTGCCTCTAATAGCTTTCCTGATCATGTTTGCTGGCCACATTGTTGTTCTCTTCAACTTGGTGGTTTCTTGCTTGATCTGTGGTATACACTCAAGCTCAACTTCTCTTATTGTGATTTTGAATAACCTCCATGATCTGGAAATCTTTGACCTGCTGACTTTTCCTTTCAACCTTTTTCCTTCTGCAAATTCCTTCATTTTTTAAAAGTTCCCACTTTCAAAGACAAATATGACTGCACTGGACTTTCTCAGAAATTGCCAAGATTTGAAATTAAATGTGATGGCACTGTGGTCTCTATTCCCAGTCAGTTCAAAAAGATTTATGACTCACACTAAGTCCCGGGTTCATGTTCAGGGTAAGTCCAGGTTTGCCTCTCCTCAGGTCAGTACCATGCCCAGCTATTTAATGTTATCCCTTGTCATGACCAAACATTCATTTACTTAGACTTTGTAAGTGTAATTATAGCCATCAGTGACTGCAGGTATCACTTCCTTGATGTTACTGTTCTTCTCAAGATACAGTGAGTATTTTGGTTGGGGTGGAAATGAGAGCACTATCCACAGAATTGCTATGGGTGGTATTTTAGGGTTAATAAAGAAATTTATTACTGGGCATGTGCTTTCGCCCCCACCTCAACCAACTATCTCTTTTGAGATTGCTAGTTTGACTCAATGCCCCTTTTGACATACAGGGTAATGATGCCACCAGCGTTCTCTTCCTACAGGATTTGCTCTTCTGATACAGTTTATCCAGGGATGATCACATCCCACTGGATTCTGCCAATCTTTCAGGTTTCTGTTATGCTCACTTTATCACGGTCTCTTTAAGACTATGCAATCCAGCTCCCCCATTTTGGCTTAGAAGAGTGTATTTCTGGCATGTGCATTTCCCCCAGTGGACCTTTGGGTGGTTATCATGTCCTCCTGTAGGTCCATTGCCTTATTCTATACTTTCTCCTTTTGGATAATCAGGAAGAATTGTACCCTCATCTACTAGAGAAGATTCTCCCAGAACCAGATTCTCCCCAGCTGCTGCATCTTTCCCTGGAATCATTGTAAAAACTGCTTTCCAACTTTTTCGATTTGTGTGCCAGTACACTTGTTCCATTCTGTTTCCAAAGAATGGAAAATAGTCTCAAAATAGTCTCCGGACACTGCGTCCTGACCCATGGCCCCATCTACGTGTTGGATGGGTTCTCATAGTTACCACAGCCTACTGTGGCTTATTTACTTAAGCCACATTGGGTTTAACATACTCGGCCCCCTGTTAAATATTTCAGCCAGTGGACATTAGGGCTTATGGTATTGGACAAACCCGTTAAGGGCATCCATGGATTCCTTTAAAGGTATGCACAAGTTTTTTAACACTCACATAAGTAACCCTTTTTGGACTCAATAAGCCACAGTGCCCATCCACCTTGTTTTGGATATCCAAAATCACGACTGCCCTACGTTGCAACATAGCAGGGCTTAAATAGGCTTGACTAGACTGCAGCAATCTTGCCAACTGGCCCCGTGAGGCCACTCAGTTCTTCCTGTTTAGTTGGCGCTATACATGGAACAGGTCGCATTTCTGGAAAAGCTACTTCACAGGACCCAGATTCTCTGTTTCCGAGCTAGCATCCTATATGTTGCTTTTAGGACCACAAAAGTGTATTTGCTGCTTCCCATGCACTTGCCACCACCTTACTTTTGGTAAATTGCAATATTTATATTACCAGAAAGGTGGTATAGAAATGTAATCAGTAAACAAACAAACACTGAAGACGGGAGCAACTTCTACCCCATACTCTCTTGATGAAACATGACATCCACAGACTCCACAGGTAAGTCACCATCTGGTCTAAAGTGCCTCTCAGCAAACCATCTAATGAGCAAATGGTCAGACCATCTAATGGTCGGAACAGCCAGCTTGGCCACAGGTACATGTGCTTGTTCCCATCAAGCCAGGGGCTCATGGCCCCAAGCTCACGTCCACGACTGCTCCCCAGCACACAAGCCAGTGCATATGGGGCACTGGGAAGCCCCCTAGTCCCTGCCGGTCCTCTGCTTTCACAACAGTTCTTATTTATTAGGCTTGTTTACTTGGCAAGTTAAGTTATGAAGATTGAAAAAAGGCTCTCCTGACCTCCTTGCCCTATTAAATTTGTGTAAGGGCTTATCTCACCTCTTGGCTTAATTGTTTACCTTGACAGGCATTATGGCTGAAATCTTCAGCTGGGGTTCTCTTGGTGCTTGTCGACCCTTACAAAACAAAGAAAACAGGACACATATTTTAAGCATCTCAACACCATTTTAATGCATTTCTTCTTTAGGAATTGCACAGAGGACTAGTATTCAAAATTTAAAATTCCAAGCTAAACCAAAATAAAACCAAGATAAAAATTCATGCAAATGAAATAGCATTTTATACTAATGCCAAAGAAATGTTCTTCTGAAATATTTGTTTCTGTGTAAATATTTCCATAGTCATTTGCAGCTGTAGTCTTGGACGATATGGTACAGTCAGCTTTTCACTGACATTCATTTATGTTTTGTTATTTAACATGACAAATCCAGTAGCAAACCAAAATAAGGTGCTGATTTGGCTCCTTGTGGGTGTTGGTGAGAGTCTTCCCATTGACTTTACTACGGCTTGCTTTTAACTCTCTGCTAGAAGTTTGAAGTGTTGATCATAGTTTGGCATCTTGGCTATCAAATTCAAGAGGCTGATTGCATAAAAGAAGAGGGAATGCATCAGCCTCTTCCTCTGCTTATATCTTATTTTTTAACTAAACTCCTTTGAGGTGCTGTGTTCTGCTGCTCTGCTTATTTATTTATTTCATTTTAGACCACCCACTAGCTCCAGCTCTCTGAGCAGTTAACAAAAGCTGAAAAAAAGACACACACCCAGAGAAAACTAGTTTAAACAACAGAATTACAGTAACAATGGAAACTGAATCAACACAGAAGCAGTATGGAATAAAGTGCAATGTTGAAAAATAAAGTTGAACAGTTAAAGCTGTTGAAATGCTAGCTCCAAAAAGAATACCAAGTAGATGCCAGGTGCACCTCTTTCGGGAACTCATTACCCACCAGGGTGCCACAGCAGAAAAGGCTCTGCTCCTGGTGGCCACAGTGGCACGTCTGTCCGCAGTGGGGGTCTGAATGGATTCCGACGCCAGCCTGCCAATGCTCTCCCAACAAAGCAAGTCCTGGCATCTTGAGAATCCAGAGCAAGGGTGCTTGCACAGTGAAACACCTCTGCTTGAATACTTGGGAGTGAACTGAGCCTTCTCTGAACTTCTGGCTTGTGGCCACCACTTGGCAGAAAGGTAGACTATGAGTAAATGAGCAGCGCCCTGCTTTGTTTCGGCAGACAACCCTCTGAGCACCCTTCTTCCCTTTCTCCTTCTCCTTCCTCAAAGGAAACGAAGCAAGGAGAAAGGAGGAGACAGAAGAGACAACAGTGTGGCCTTCTGGCCCAGGACTCCTGGCAGGTAGAGGCATCTGTGTACATTATGTCTGGGTCATGCTTCCTGCTGGGGCTTCTTGGACTATTGTCAGCTCCCCTTCCCAGCAGGAAAAGACAGCCACATGTCGGTGGGGGTGTGCAATGCAGAAGCTTCTGCTTCCCTCCATGACTTCCCCCAAAGGAGATGAATGAGCCTTCGGTGCTGTGTTGTGCTTTGGAAATGTGTTTTCTGAGTGTTTGAAGCAAACCTTGGAAAAGACCCATCAGGGCTCTTTGATATATGCATATATGCAGTCAGGGAACTTATAGAGATGGGCCAAAGGGAGAGCAGTGGAAATCCGCTCCCCCCCCCCCAAAAAAAAATTGCATCCAGGTTTTGGCAGTTCCGTTTGTGTGATGCTGCAGAAGTCTGCTATGGGTAGTTTTCGACAACTTGCAGAATCCCATGCAGCTCCGCAAAGACTTTCCAGCAAGTGAACTTTCTGCTCATGAATAGCAAACCAGAGTGTCAAGCAGGGCCCATGCCTTGTGGTGGGTGCAAGGCTGTTCCCCTCACTTTGGCTAAGAGCCAAAGGGCGTTGAGGGATATGATTTAGATCAAGAAACAGCACCGAGAAAATGTGTGATGCGGTGCTCGATCCAATTTGCCCTCTTACTCCTGTGGCTGCTTTGAAGCATCCAGGTGATTTCTGATCAGATTTGTGGCATCATGTATAATGCGGTCTTATTTCAACTTTGGGATCTCACTTGGGGTTTGAAGAGATACTCTACCCTCCTTTTCAATCAATCTTTCTCTTGCTATTAAATGCTATGATTGGAATTTTTTCTTCAGCATGGGCAAATCTTTCATTCCTTCTCACAAAATTGCGAACTGGTTTTGTATAAATGGCAGAAGATCATTTGGGGGTTAATGTCTGCCTACCTCATTTGAATTCCAAGGGAGAAGCAAGTTTGTTGTCTATCTTGATAAATCATATAGATCTCATCTTGGTGATCTTTTAGAGTGGAGACATTCATTAAGCATTTATCCGGCTGTCCAGTACCCAGCAGCATCTCAAGTCGTGATGCAAGGTGTCAACGTTATTGTGAATTTTCTCTGCGGCATATCTCACCTTCTGACAATGTCTGAGAATGATAGAAATGCTTTAACTACTGTCTCTATATACATTTCTTCCACATTAAAAGAGCTTCAATGAGATGTGTGGCTTTTTTGCACAGTTCTAATATCACACTAGTATTATTTCTGTGTGCTTATTTTCCACACCTGTATCTGACACAATAAAGCAAAAGAGGAAACAATGGTCATTCCCTCCCTAATTTGTCCATGGACTCTATGTAAGTGCAATAGCAATCCTAACACTGACTGGGATCCAAAGAGATATTCAAACCCTCAAAAGATGCTGGACTCATCGAGTGGCTTATTTTCTGCACCCTCCTATAGCTCAGGTTGAAATATCTCTCAATTAAAAATGAAGTTTGCCCTATGGAGATGGCTTCTGATTGAGGCATGGAGGGCTACCCCAACTGGAACTAGCTGTTCCGTGCAAGCAGAGTGAAGCAGGAGGTCCCCCTCCTGTTTCAGGAGTACCAAGAAAAAGCAGGGAGGAGTATCCTTTGGATTGGTAAAACAAGAATTTGGAAGCAGATGTGCAGATTATCAGCCCTGGGGACCAAACCCAACCCTCGTGGGGTCCCAGTCATAGTGCTAGACCCTTTACACTGGCAATGCCCTGTTTTCCCCATCCACCAATCATCTGATGGTTTCCCAACTTTTATGTAGCTCACCCTTGCCCAATTCCAAAAGGGTGAGCTACGTTCCTGGAAGAGCCTTAAGCTGAAATAGGCTGGTGTTTTGGTATTTAGCTGACCCCTTTGGCATTGGCTCCCCCTGCCACCAGAATGTAATCCTTAAGAGCTTCTCCAACATGGAATTCGAAAAACGTTCAAGAACCCCACTTCAAACAGTTTGAGTGAGAGTGGGGAAGGAGGTGAAAGGTAGGTGTGAGCCAGGACAGCCCATGGCCGCTTCCATTGAAGGAGATGCTCCCAGGTGCCCTAACTCTTGTCTTTTCTGCTCTGGCACCTGAAACATGCTGGTTCTCTCTGTACATGCCTAAATTCATTGCAGAATCTATGATGGCACTTTGCAGCATAGTATGGATTCATTCTGATTTCTGACAATATTCATATTTTATTATGTACAAATGATTATTATAAATTCATTCTGCTTAAAAAAATCAAAATAAAATTAGTTATGATCCAAACAGAGTTAGTCAACAGAAATCAGTGGGACATAACTTAGTCTCCATTGTGACTGGGGTCAGATATAGTATGGGTTTCTGTGGGGGTTGCCAGCCATTTTTCCATACAGAGTGATGGAGATGATGGAGATGATGGCGATGGAGCCTCCAACTCAGTGATTCAGCAGCTGCAGATGGGGCCTGCTGTTTGCCTGATTTCATCAACTCAAAGACTAGATAGCCCTCTGCTGGGACTATTGGCAGTATTCATAAGCTTCGTAGCTGGCCTTCTATCCAACTACTAACACAAAGCAGAGACACTTAGCTGTGTTGTGCGACTGGCCTTCAGACTAAGACCTAGTGCCCACTGGATATCTGAAATATCCCATTGACCTGTCCCATTGATTTCAACAGTATGGAACTGCAGCCAGTTTCCTCTTGTTTGGAAGCAAGGCATATGATATATTTTAGATTTGCAATGAGACACCTGAACTGGCTGTCGATTGCCTTGCGAACAATCAGACTTATCCCCAGGACCCTGGCTATTAAAAAGAGCATGTCCATTTCCTTTCCCCCGAGCCACTCTCTCTGAATCAGTCTCACAAACAGATGCACCACTCGGCGTGCCTTGAAGTCAAAGCAAACACAAATATTCCAGTCCAATGAATAAGTCAGGTCATCGATGGCTTAACCCTTCATACCCATCACCTTGCTGTCCATTCCAAGCTGCATGCACTCATGGACTTGGGCCACCGGGTTGAGGGTTCTGCTCTGCTGCAGTGATTGCTCTACGCTGGGCTGTATAGGCGCACCCTCTAGTCCGCGACGTGGCAGTTTGCTGTGTCCCTGTGCATACAGTCTCATCTGGTTTAATCTACACATAGGACACGGGCACCCAGCATTACACCAAGTGCCTTTTCCATGCAGTGGTCCCCGGTTCTTTTGTAGAGGGAACTTTTAAGTTACGTAAACCCTTTAATAATGTTGGAGAGAAATGCCATTTTCAGTGCAAGCTTGCTGTGTACCTTTTTGTTTAAATAGAAGATAAAAGCAGATTAAGTCATTATGTTGCAGCACATTCACAACAAATTAACATTCAAAAGTTTCCTTCCCACAGGTAAAGCTGTAATTTTGAGTGCAATTTGTTTTGGTTTCCCACTGACTCGAACCCAGATGATGGACAATGAAGGGGCTATATAAAAGTAACCTCAGGTGTCTTGCCTTGAGTTTAGACAGCCAATACATAAAAGATACGTTAGCAAGTTCATAAATCTTGGCAGAAGCCCAAAACTAACAGAAGTAGCAACATTGAAGAAGAAAAAAATACCTGAAATGTTATGCCAAATCGAGGTAATATATTTTGCTTACAGTAAATAATCTGATGTTTGCTTATTTCATAAACCAAGACTCTATTATTGTGTGCAAAAATTTGTGATGACAGTCAAACATCTCTTGCTTACATCTTGACCACCATTCCTTTTTAAAATTAATAGAATGCAGTTTGTGTGGGGAAATGGGCAGCTTAAGAAAAGGAAAATTGACATTACTGCAATAATATTAATAAAAATAAACCAAACAGGTTGGTGTTCCTTGGAGTTATCCAAGGTTTCTAGGGTTGGACCGAAGTCAAAATGTATGGAGTGTTTCTCCGGAGTGGGTTGAGTTCACACCCACATTTGTCAATGATCAAAGGCTTGATTTGTTTCATTTATTATTATATTTATATCCCAAATTTTTCCTTTAAGGAACTCAAGGCAGCATACATGCTTCTGCTCCTCTTCTCTGTCTTATCCTCACAAGAGCAGCCTTGTGAGACAGACTGGACTGAGACATGACGACTAGCCCAGTGAGCTCCATGGCTGAGCGGGGACTAGAACCTGGCTTTCCCAAGTCCCCTCTCAGCACTCTTAACCACTACACTGCCCTGGCTTTCCTTAATCTTTCATTTTACATGGAGTGCTTACCTCCTGGCTTACCCAGATCTTATAACAATTCGTAACTGCAGCACTGCCCACCCTGCAGAAGGAGACCTAAGCTGGGTGCTCTGGCCTTTGTCTGTAGATGGATGCAGCGGCTGGCATGCCTCCTGCCTCCTCGCTTCCCTTCCAGGCACCCAGAAGGCTGCGGTCCCACAAAGACCCCATTGGCAAAGTTCCCAGAAGCTTGAGCAGGGGGACAGGCTGCAAAGTGTGGGAGGATGGGCCTCATGTTGTACAAGAAAGCACACTCATGCACACACCTTGGCCACCTCCCTGCACACATAAACATATCTCCTAAAATTGCACCCATTTCCTCAGTTTTAAACTTGGTTTCTTTTTGCCCCCAACAGATGCGTGCAAATAACCTGAGTGAAAAGTTTAGCTCAGCACCAATAGCGAACAGATAGCTAATAAAGAAAGAAGTGCCCCTGCCATTCCTCGCAGCGGGCACAGGTCTCCTGCCTGTAACAGGCGTCTAATTCTTAGGTTACTTTCTGGCTGGCATCGGACGCTGGGTTTGCAGGCTGCAATGCTCCAGCTTGACCTGCCTGTCACAGGGTTGCCACTGTCACTCTAGGCATAATGAATCGGAACGGGAAGCATGAACTGACGTGAAATGCACAAGTGTTCCTTGGAAATCTTAAATGAGCCTGTGGAGTTGTTTGTCATGCTAGTCATCAGTCAATGCCCTTCTCCAGCTGCCACCTCCACCAGAGGTGAAGTCAGCTACAAGAAGGGAGGGACACCCTGGCTTCCGGCTGAACTAACCAGTAGGCTAACAGGGCTATCGTCTTAGGGAGTGATTTTAGGGCTCCTCGACTGTGTCTGGAGAAGGAGGGAATGGGTCACTTCCCATTTCCTGAGCCAAGATCAGAGGCAGCGCTCCAGGCTGGGAGCTGGGAATCTGCACTCCTGCCCCATCAAACTCGCCTCGTTGCAGCCAGCACAGAAGCCACCTGGCCTTGGAGGAGATGCAGAGGGGGAGGGGTTCTGGTGGGTGGGGAGCAGGCGAGAGGCCAGGAAACAAGGTAGAGTTACACAGTCCCTCCACATGCTCCTGAAGGTGGCCCCAAGCCGCCCTCAAGCAAGGGTGTGGGGGGTGTTAGAGATGCGAGGGGGTGTCACACGGAGGTGGGTAGAGACCTGCTCTCGCCTGCAGAGGAAGGCAGGACATGCTCCAACGGAGCCAAGCTCAAGGAGCTAAGATTCAAGGTGGATGCCAGGAAGTACTTCTTAATTGTTAGGACCCCTAGGGTATGGTATGGGCTTCCATGGGAGGTGCTTGAAGCCCCATCAGTGAGAGTGTTCAAGGATAGGCCAGACGTGCACATGGTGGGCATGTCACAAGCAGAGACGGTTGGAACTGGGGGGAGGGGGTCAGGCTAGATGGCCTGGGAGGTCCCTTCTGACTCACTCTGTTTCTAAGAATGCATTGTGGCCATTAGCACTGAGAGGCTCCTGGCCGTCACTCTTTGCTAGTCGTATCTTCCTCAGAGAGTTGCTGTGGTGAGCTAGGGAGAAGGGAGGTCCATGTCATCAACTCTTTAGTCCTGCTTTTGTTACTCTTAGAATCAGTGGTGTGTCCTTCTTTTTCTTTTCCCCCTTTCTCCTCTCAAATGGGGTTTGGCAACCGAAATGGGTGGGGTGAAGAAAGCTTAAACTCTCCTCTCCCGTGGATCAGTGCCACATTGCTGAGCTTAAGCAGGGTTTTGCATGCTTGCTGGACAGTAGGAAAGACAATCACCTGCAGTTCAACTATGTGCAATTAAAGAGATGCTTAGTTTTGCCCTTAATTTGTCAGGCCTTTGAATTATGCTCGCATCTTCATGACTTTGCCAGAACCAAAGCCAGAAAAAGAAAAAATATATATATATATAAAAACTGAGCATCGGGAAGGGCTTATGTTTGAAGATTTTTCTCTTTGATTTGAATATATTTGTTAATTTTATTTATGTATTTATTACATTTCTTTACCTATCAAATGGAAATGCTCCCCAGGCAGTTCACAACAACTGAGACTATAAAGTACAAGATGATAAAATACAATATAAAAGTGTTAAAGTTTAACATTACTGTAGTAATATTAATAAAAATAAACCAAACAGAATCCCGCAGTTGTGCAAGGAGTCAAAATATGGTATAAGATATAAAACAGCAACTGAAAACTTAAATGCCTGCAAAATAAAGAAGTCTTCACCTGGTACTGAAAAGAGCACCATGTAAACACCAGACAGACCTCTCATTCTGCAAATGGTGCCACAGCAGAAAAGGCCCTTTTCTTTCACGGCCGTTTCCCTCACTTCCTTTGACAAGCTCTCAGGATCCAGACAGGTATGTAGGACAACAGATGGTTCTCCATGTAACCTGGCTCAAGTCACCGAATGTTAACGCCATCACTTTGAACTGAGTTCAGTAATGGATGGCAAGCCAGTGGAGATGGGGGGAAAATACTAGCATCGTATGCTTGGCCGGTCACTGTTAAAGTCTCACTGCCCTATTTTGAACCAGTTGAAGCTCACAGGCCATTTTCAAAGGCAGCCCCACAGATAATGCATAATCCAGATAACAGGTTGTCAGAACATGGATAACTTCAGCTAGGTTATCTCTGTCCAGATAAGAGCATAGCTGGTGTATCAGCCTAAGCTGATAAAGCATGTTCTGTGCTACCAAGCCCACCGGTGGCTCTAGTGATAATATTGGATCTAAGAGCACCCCCAAACAGCAAGTCTAATCCTTTGGGTGGAGCACAACCCTGTCCAGACCTTGATGAACATCACTTAATTGACCAGAAGAAGCACACACGAACAATGACAGTCTCATGGCCCTTATCAAGTCCATCGCCACATCCAGGAATGGGTCCAGAACACACCTAGCATTACTATATTTGATGAAAAGCAGAGATAGTTCTGGCTGGCATCTACTTATTGGCATTGTATCTCCAGAATTTCACAGAAATGTGGAATAGCACGAGAGACAAATTGGAGCCCTGAGGGACCTCATGGCATAGCTGCCGAGAGACAGAACAAGGCTCTAGGCAGAAATGGACCTATACTTACTTTATTCATTTATCTTTACATTTGTATGCTGCTGAACTTTTCCAACAGAAATCTCTAGGAGGCTTACTACAAGTAATCAGAATTACAAATATTAAAACAATAAAATGATAAAACCAACCATATAAACCACAACAATGATTTAACAATGGTCATTTAAAGTTGTATCAAGTGAGGGGACAACCATATGCAACAAAATATTAGACACAATTTAAAATCAGTTATTAAAATACCTGGCGAAGCAAAATGTTTTCACCTAGAGCCAAAAAGCAAGCATTGTTGGTGCCCAGCAAATTTCTCTGGGGAGCCCGTTCCATAAAAATCATTAACCGCTTCTGCCTCCATGTTAGGATTTTTCCTGGAGTGGTCTAGCAACTGCTGTCTTCAAAGTGGCTGGCACCGTTGCCCCTCTCCAAGAGGAGCTGACCACTTCCTGGACTCAGACAGATACCCTCTCCTTCTCGGAGGCAGCATACCATGGCAGGCAAGGTCTAAAGCCCAGGGGATCAACCAAGCCCAGCCAAGCCCCCTGGCCACTTCCTGGGGCCTCAACCAGTGAGACTCATCCAATAAAACAGCCTTGGAGAAGTTAGCCCACATTATACAGCATCAGCTTGACTGGGGATTTCCCCCTCTTTCTTTGCCTCTGGGCTCCTCTACTAATGGGATTGATATAAATGGTGTATGTATAATATATATAACCTTGTAATAATATGGAATGCACACTGTTCGGAGCTTTTCCTCAGCATTCGGATCATCGTATGCTGAATCTAGACCTGCCTAGCCATGGAATCCCTCCTGAAGGCAGTGCATTAGAGACCATCTGGTACCAGGCCAAGCCTTTTTATTCCCCAGGCATTTGTTTTATCCACTCATTTATTTACTTGGCTATCTTAAGGATTAATAATGCTTTTTTCATTGTTTCTTCATTCATTTATTTTTTGTAAACCACCTTAAAGCCATTGGTAAACGGCTTTATATGTGTTTAAGAAAAGAGGCCAACATTCTGCTTCTGGGCTCAATGAAAACATCCCAAAAATAGGCCTGTGGAAGAGATGGTCAAGCAGAATGACCACCACTGCAGAGACAGTGAGAAGCTGCTGCATGCTGAGTGGGTCCACCGTCCCTTCTGGCCCAGTCTTGATGGCTTTGACTGGCCAACGATCTCCAGGATTTGGGACAGGCATATTCCCAGCCCTTCCTCAAATCAGGGGCCTTCTGCAAGTAAAACAGGTGCTTTCCCTCCCCTGTCCTCCCCAAGAGCCCAGCCCTCCCCACCATCGCTTTCATATTTTGACTTACTGCTTCAAAATTGCAAGGCGTCTCGGCTTCTGCCTGCATCATCAGGACCTCTAGTGATGGTGTTGGGGATATCAGTTTGTCCCATGATAATGCCTGCACATTGGATGGCTGATGGGGCTATCCTATGTTTGTCTACTTCACTGGGTTCTGCGAGATGCACTCCTAAATAAGTGTACACAGGATTGCATCTTTAGTCTAACATTCATCAACAAATGTTATATGCTACTCTTAAGCAATTCAGCAGAGCTTTTGTTTACTAGGTAGACCTTTTGAGGAAAAGAAACTGGAATATTGCAGAAAGTTTAATGCCAAGATTAAATATGGAAAATTTTAAAATACAATTATTGACTGTAAATGAACATTTTGTGAACATTGATATGAAGAAGGCCGTGAGATAAATAGCTTGGTAGTAAGTAAGAGGAGGGACGTGTGTCAGAGGAATGGGACTAAAAGGACAACAAAAATAGTGCGAGGTCATTAAGATAGCTGTGATGTATCTTCATCAGCAAAGCACAAGAGAGAATTAGGGTAGCTTTAGAAAACACGAAACCCCAGCTTTGCAGATCTCACAAGCGTTGGTAAAGTTGCCCACAATGTACAGCATCAGCTTGTTTGGGGATTTTTCCCTCTTGCTTTCTTTTTCTTTCTCTCTGATGTGATTCCATGAACGAGATCCAGCATCTCCCATTCCCGGTGTCTGTTTTCGCCCCTCACTGTCTGATGACTCTCAACCCTGCTATGCTGCCATGGGAACGTGCGTGAGACAGGAGGCGTCCATTACATTTATTCCCTTTCATCCTTTTTGAAAGAAAAGTAATGTTTTTTCAGTGGACGTTGGCATGAAAATGCATTCAATGTCCTTTTTTTCTTTTTTGCTCTGATATTAATTTCCCAGCCAAGAAATACTAGCCATGAAGCTCCAGTGCCAGGAAAAAAACCTGTACATTCAGAACTTCCAAGTTCATTGAACTCTGTGTGTGTGTGTGTGCATATGCTTGGACAATTTGAATTCTTCTTTAGCTTCTAGGAAGATCACAGCAGTTTGGAGAACTTTATCCATGCAGACAAGTTAATGGACAGAGTGCAAGTACCAAGATGGTGACCAGTGTCACACAATATAACCTGTTGAAAGCTTTTCTCATAGTGCACTCTGGTGGCACTGGAAGAATAGCGATATCACTCTTCCTCATAGCACAAGGACTGGAGTGCCCTGTGTGCCCTATGATTGGAAAGCTGACCTGTCAGTCAATCTGTCCCCAGCACCAGCACCAACCTCAGCACTATTTAGAGGAGGGAATCAACGGCTGCTCCTTTGAAGGCCTGTTCCCTGTCCTCCTGAAGCCAAATGGCAAAGGAAGCCTGAAGGAGGCGCTGGCTCGCTCCAACTCAAGCAGTCCCAGAAACAGTCAAAGGGCCTGAATTCAGCTTACCCACCACCCAGAAATGATGTGCCGCCCCTAACATACTGGATTAAAGCTTCTCCTTCTCAGTACCTCCACCCTGGGATTCAGCCAACAAGGCTCACGTACAGTTTGTGAAACTAACTTTCTGAGGTCAGCAGTTGTCTCTTCCTAGAAGTCAGGCTGCTGACGGGGACTGGGTGTTATGTTCACATGACTCCAGTTCTCCGTCAGCTTCACTGGCTCCCCATTGAAGTCCAGGCCCAATTCAAGGTGTTGGTTATGACCTATAAAGCCCTTAATGGCTTGGGTCCCAGTTACCTGAAGGAGCACTTACGTCCATATATGCCTGCCCGCCCCTTGAGATCTGCAGGAGAGGCCCTTCTCCGGGAACACTCCATGAAGGATTTTCGGAGGGTAAGTACTCGGAGGAGGGCTTTCTCTGCGGTGGCGCCCAATCTATGGAATGCACTCCCCAGAGAGGTCCGCCTGGCGCCGTTATTTGTTTTTCGGTGCCAGGCAAAGACCTTTTTATTTAAAGGTCATTTTAATTGCTAATATTATTTATTTATTTTACATCTTTGGCCAGGTCATCTCAAATTATATTGTTTTTATATTGTTTTTATTTATTTATTGTTGTGAGCCACCCCGAGGCTTCGGTGAATGGGGCGGCATAGAAGCTTCCTAAATAAATAAATAAGCAAGCAAGCAAGCCGCAGTGGCTTGTTCTGTGTGCCTTTTTCACTGAGAGAGATCTGCTGTCATGCTGTCACATTTCACTCAGGTTATGCAAGACACAGCTCTCCCCTTGTGTTCTAGAGTAGAGAGCCACACACCTTTGTTCATATGACTACCGACTATACTTCTGGTCTTTTTACTCATGACCCATCAGTGGTGTGGCATGCAATGAATTAAAGCTATTTGACACTTTACATGTCTGCATTTGGATAATTGCCAGTTAGTTCTACTCAAGCGTACGGGATGCCGGCATCCTTTTTGTGCATGCACATGATAGGAATGGAGGATGAGGAGCACATGCAAACATCTTCAGATGGCTTCTTTTCTGCCCTTCCTCTTAGCCTCCCAGAGCAGGACATTCAGTGCCTCACGCTCCTACAGTCAGCGGCAGAGAAGCAGGCATTTTCCCCGAGCAGCTATCATCCGACCTGCAGCTCATCCCTGAATGAAATGGAAATTGCACGGGATGCCGTGCTTCCACGCACCGAGTCATCATTCGGGAAGTCCCAGGTCATGGCTCCTTGGATGGGACAAGCGAGAGTGTCTCGGGCTGCAGCAGGACAAGCGCGTCTTGCTGGAATGGCACTTCCTGCCATTTTACATGTACTCTGCCTGTTCTGCCTAGTGATGCAAGGTAACCCCGTCTCACCCCACTTGACATTATGCTGACAAAAGTGTCACTCCACGCCAACTGCAAACAAGAACTATGCTGCAATATGTAAACACTTTTGGACTCTGGGAACGGCTTCTTAATGTAACATCTTTCCCCAAATATTAGAAATCAACATGTTTAGAAATACAAAGCAGATTGTTGCTGAATCTTGCATTTTCCTGGAACTATCTATTAAACTGTAGAATTTAATCTTTATTTGAGCTTCATTGACAGAAAGAGACTCAGTGATACAGAAAACTGCTGTGGGCTCCTTTCTGAGTCCTCCTGTGGAAACAAAAGCAATGATTAGCTTTATTAACGTTAGCCATCTACTTTCTGAAAAGGTCTGCTAAATATAAATCCATCCAAAATATTCAGGAGGGCTGCAGTTGCTACTCTGTGCACCATGTTCGCATGCATAGATGTGACACCGGCACTTGCAAAGTGCAGAAGCCACACCAGATCAATGGAAGGGTTTGGCTGCAGCTGCACTCAATGACGAGGGTCACTACTGGTCACGACGGCTATAGAGGGCAGAATGTCTTCGAGGAGGGCACTGCGGCTCTGCTGTCCTGCTTGGGAGCTGCTCATGGGCATCTGCTTGGAATAGACTCCTGGGCTGGGTCGGCCTTCGGCCTGCTCAGGCAGGGCTCTGACGGGCTTCTGAACAAGCCACACTGAATCCAAGTAGGACTTGCTCTGAGTGACCCGTGTGGGATTGCATTGCCTGGACAGCACCAACCCAGGAAATCCCGCGGGGGGTTCATAACGGCAGGTGCAACGTGCTCACCCCGCGGAACCCAAGCGGGTTCTCCCTGCTGCAACCCATCGCATCCCACAAGGGTTAGCTGCACACGCCGACTGCCTGGCCGGCTGTGGCTGCTGAGGCCCATTGATGTGAATGAGTCTGACTTCAGTGCAATATGTGTACAGTCGGGGCATAAGCAGCATATGCAGAGAGACATTTTGAAAGAGCTGTAACATCCCTTCACTGCAGATTAGTCAATCTGTCACGACAGTGATTCCCTGTACTGATATATGCCATGACAAGCCCAGCGCAAATGCGCGCGCACGCCTCACGCACACGGAGGCTGTTTGCACAAAACCAGTGTTTATAATGAGTTATGCTAAGATTCACAGAAATGACACTAAAATATGTTGTGCCATTGACTCTTGTGATGAAAACTTTGATTTGCAGTGTGTAGTATTTAATGGAGCAAGTCTGATCAGTCTCCAAGACGAACTGCAGCTGGTTACATTGGCAGTATCAGAGGTGATTAATTTGTACTTTAGACGTGAAAACCCATAAATAAATAATGTACAGAACCTGCCCCCCCGTCTTACCTCCGCACGCCTCCTCGATTCACACAATTAAGTCTGCTGTTTCAGGGAATCTTAGCCTGAACCCTAAGCATGTACAAATCAAAAGCACTGTCACATCAACTGGCATCTTATTTTTCAGCCGGGAAGGGCTGCTCTATCCATTTTGTTGCCTTTCTAAAGTTTAATTCTGAAACCGGGGAACCCTCTAGTTAACTGATCGGCTGAGCGAGGCAACGAAACACCCACAGAACAAAGAATGATATCACAACATGAAAACTTGAGATTAATTTTGCCATCCTGTACATGTCTCCTGAGAAGTAAGTTTCACTGAATTCAGTGGGACTTTCTTCCAGGTAGCATCGACACCTAACGCATCAAGAAGCTTTACTGACATGCTTTGAAGATGTTTGTATACAGTATGTACAAACAGAACAGAATAAGAGGTGGGCAGTAATTAAACTGCATGAATATTTCTTTTTATAACTTACTTATACAATTTATAAATTTCTCTACATCTGAAAAAAAAATATTCAGAGCAGCAAACAGCATTAAAATATGAATTTGCTTGCATTCTGCTAAAGCCCTCACAAGCATCAAATGATAAGCTTAGAAGTGCATTTTCTGAAGCACTCTTCATGTTGAGCTAGGTGTGTGCATGTGTCTTTTAACTTTTAATATACTTTTATTAGTCTGAAACAGTATTTAAAATATAAAAATATTAACTTCTCATTTTTTGAATTTTTATCTATTTCAGGCCATTGACTTTGAAATTGAATTGTGGATTGAAAACGGCACTGGGTGTGCTTTAAAAATAGAAATAAACATCCTTTAAAAATCAGCAAGATAACATATGTAATAATATAGAAGGATGAAACTTAGCACCTTTTAATAGATTTTGTAGTGGTTAACTAATTAAAAAGATGAAATAAAGCATCTCTTTAATGCAAACATGAAGGTAGTGAATTCACATCATGAATTCTTGGATATCGATCGATATTATGACTTCTATACTTCCAGACCATTCTTGAGTTATACTAATGGAAAATAATATATACAAACTGATTTCAAGGGCCTACAGTCCTCTTTTTAGGTGTTTTTAAATGGTACACACTCCTTTGCATTGCTGAGCTTTTCTGTAATTCTGAGCTATTCCTTCTGTTTGACATATTAAAAATAAATTATGCAATCTTACGATTGACCAGGGTCTCCAAAGCTTTCCCACAGTATGGCACCTTTACCAGGGGGTTACATATCATATTTTAGATTTCTGCTAAAATTCTGCATCCAAAGGAAGTAAATATTACTTTCAAGGATTATTAAACAAGAGAGCAGTCAGTAGATGTTTTAACTTCAACAGGTCTGATGATAAATGACACTCTATGCATAGGTAACTATGTCCACAGATCCTAACCTAAGAACACAAATGCACAAACTGTGTGGTGGTGACAAGTCCAGCATGAGCTGAGCTGAAACTGGCCTTGCCTTTCCTCATGTGGCTTGTGTTTAAGGCTGCAGTGAACAAAGCTGAAGTCACATTTATAACTTGTTTGCCTTTGTGTGAGAAACAAGATGTATCTACAGCACCTTGTGCATGGAAAGTTTATTTAAAAGAGATTAACTCAGTGCCCCTCCCTCTCACTCCTCGGGGCCCACCTAATTTTGTATCCCCCCCCCCTTTGACACTTGACACCATGAATATAAAACATATGCTGAGAAAACCAGGGAAAAGCTTCATCGGTGAAGCCCTGACGAAATCAAAGCAGGAAGCTTCCAAATTACTAAAAGAAAAGAAAGGGGGGAAAGAGGAAATAAGAAGCTTGAAAGGGGGGAAAGAAGCAGAAACAAATAAAAGCAGCAGACCTTGCCAAAAGATGTGTACTGTAGCTGTATTACTCCTTGTGTGCCAAAGTAACTGGTGTTGAAACCATGCTAAATGCACAATATTGTACAGTGATATTTGTAATTATTGACAGCATCCTTGCCACCTGTGTGTGTCGATGTACGCAATGTGTAGACACACACTTGTTTTGCGGAGTATACACATCTGAGAAAAAACAAAACAAAAAATCTGACACGGCTTCTTCAATCAAATGCAGAAATAGCAGGAAAACTTGTGTGCAAGTCACACATTCTGAACTTCTTACATTAGGAATCTTTACTTTCCTGCAAAACAAATATAAATGTTTTAATTTCTTTGAGGAAGGAAAAAAAATGGTTAGAGGAAGAGAACAAACTGAGGGTGCTATATTTAATTCAGGCCAGAAAAGGAATTAGAAGATTGACTGTGTGTGTGTGTTTTTAAAAAACCATCTATAGCAGAGCCATTTAAATGCAGAACTCCCCTTTATGTTCCAGGCCTAAAATTCTATTTGGAAATGTGTCTTATCAAAGTAAATGGAAATTTCCCCAATAACATGGTTAGAACTGGCATGCCAACCTGATTTGTATAGTGGAGCCTTAAAAGAATGCAAGACACAAAAATACGATGCATTAATTGTTACCTGGCTGTTGATGGAATGTTTAGGTGCTACGCACATTTCCAACAAGAGGAAAACAGATTGATTTATTGAGCTTCTTTTTAAAAGTTTGTATGTCAAATGGCCTGTGATATATAGAAAGAAAATAACCCTCTGTTTGTTCTTTATTTTAACCCCCCCCCTTTTTTTTTCAGGCTGATGATCGCCAGAATATAGCAAGCAATGTTTTAAGGGGGAAAAAATTCTGGCTGTAAATGTGCACAATATTCCACATTATATACATGTCATTTCTGAGTACTGTTGGAACGATGCAGTGTCAAATCTGTATGACAGATTGAGGTGAAATCTGGGAAGGGAGAGCTTGTGAAGACAGAGCCTTCACTGAGTCAGGCACCCTATAGAATTTATCCTGCAGGCTATAAGTAACCAGTTTCATCACATAAAAGGAGGAGCGGAACAGGGATAATTGTCTGCTAATTTAACTATCTCATTTGGCGGCACTATTATTCACATTATATTTCAGAGTAACAATGCCATCTAGTGATTAAACTCTAAAAGAGAGAGAAGAGAATGACTGTTTTCAGTCCCGTCAGCAAGGAGACGGATGCCAAGGTGCTTCACAGCTTATAAAGCTCTTCTTCTTTTTAATATTTTGATGATTAATCAGCCGTAACATCTAGAATGCAAAGCAAACAAATGTGAGGTGGGGGAAACCCTGAGCTGCTTTTCTGACAGAAGGGAAACATTTTTGTATGCATACAGTGCATATAAGATAAAACACCCACTGAGAAGTCTCCATTAGCCTCAGAGCTCAGAAGGGAAGCCTAGGATCTCTTTAGTCAGGATAGCTCTCAAAACAGCTCCACCTCAGATGGATTACCCCCCACCACCACCTTTTTTTTTCTTCATAAAAAGACACATGCCCTTCTCTTTAGGAAAACGTCATCTCAATTTCTCCCCTTCTGTGTTTTGAATTTTCAAAGTGTGGTTAACAATTCCACACCATGAAAGAAACAGGTTATTTTGGTCACTGTGCCTATTGCCCCCTTTCTGTAGCAGTTCCTAGTCTCTATGTCATGCCGAAGAACTTTGCAAGCAACCAACCTACCCTGCAGGAAGTGGGCTTTCCCTGTAGCTGAGTCGTCCAGATCGAAGCAGTGGTTCTTTTGCTCCGTTTGCTTGGCAGAGTGAGAGGAAGCAGCCTGAGGATTCTGCAATGATTTTATTTTAATTTGTAATTCCCAGTTTAAACAGAGGACTTGGCCTCCTTTAAAAGGGAATTGAAATTTCAAGGCCCTTATCAGCATAATCTTGTATGCTTCTCCATCACACATGTAAATGAATACAACTTGATTTATGAAATATCTCTCTCTCTCTCTCTCTCTCTCTCTCTCTCTCTCTCTCTCTCTCTCTCACACACACACACACACACACACACACACACACACACACAGAGGGTCTGCTCTCAAGAAAGCATATAGGATGAGAAAAGCCTTCAATTTGCCTCCTGGAACTTCTGTCAGAGATGATGGTGGTGGTGGTGCATTTCCACAACAGAAATGCAGCAGATTGTGGCGCAGATCCCAGAGAAATTGTCCTCCCTGTGGGAGGGCAAAAATGCTACTTTGCTTGCTCTGACCAACATCTACGGAGGGCAGGGATGGTGCTACCGCCACTTGTTGGTAAAGTACAACCCCCATCAGCACCACCCAGCATAGCCAAAGGTGAGGGATAATGGGCTGGATGGCCACATGTTCCCCATCCCTGATTTACGGCATTTTTTTGTGCTCCAGAAGTGATCATCCAGATAGCAAATAATGAGTGGAAAGTAACTGCAGTACCTCAATTAAAAGGGCAGCTCTGGTGTTCCGTTTACAAAATATATTAGCCAAGCCTGGCAAGCCTGTTCTGGAAGTAGTTTTCACACCAGAACCTAAACATTATTCCTATTTACTGAAGTCTCCGGAAAACTTAGAAAATCAGAAACTAAGCAAATAATGGCATAATGCAAGTTCACGAAATCCCTCTAGCACAGGTAGTGCTTATTCTTGATAAATTATGCAGAGGTGCCTTCCCTGATCCGACGTCCCCTTTCTGTTCTGGACTTCATCAGCCTCCCATCAGGACATCAGCTCCCACTGTGGCCAACGGTGAGAAATGTTGGGATTGGTAGGGCATTCAGCTGAGGAAGGGTGGGTATATGAGACAATTTTGCCTCTGCAGATTCTTTTACATTCTGCTGATTTCTGCCTGCAGGTCCCACCATTTCCATTGCACAAAAGAGACCCACTGCCTATGCAAAAGGGGAAGCCCGGGGGCCACTGAAAATGCTTGTTTCTAGAAGGAGACCAGTTGGCGGAACACCTTTATGGCAGTTTTGCACCAAACTGCCTTGTCCCAAAATATGGGCATTTCTGTTCATTTCAGATTGCCCCCCCCCCATTGCTAATTTGCCACTGTGTGCACAGAAGGATCCACTTGTGCAATGCAATCAGCTAAAAAGAAGAGAATCATGCCTTGGATTCTGCCCCATGTTCACACAATTGAACTCAATCTCCATGGATCAAATGACCTGTCTAGGGCAAGACTCTTCCTTCTTCTTCCCATGCATGTGTGCTTGTGGACACAAATGTTGTGTGCCTACTTATGGTCTTGTGTGCATGTAAGCAGCACTCCTGATTGTGCTGCTATTCATGCATGTTGCAGAGACAACCGCGAATGCACACAGAGGGGAATCCATCCTTCCCATGTTCATTGTACTATGCAGATTGGCTAAGTCCTCTTCTGTGCATCTCCATGTAGTTGCTAAATCACCAAAAATTACATAAAAATAGGGATTAATTTTAATAGGAGTCTTAAAATACCCTGAAAGGTTTGGACAGAAAACCAGCCAATCCTACTTTCATGGACAGCAAATGCTTCCCTCCCACTTTCAGGGCACGGTCTGAAGGCACCCGGTACAGTGTTCTTGTGGCATCCAACAACACCTGAATATGATCAGTCCCTTGACTGAAAGTTGCCTGGGAACCTTTATATGGATTTTCTTGAGTTTTCCAATGTATCAAAGGCAGGATGTATATTTCAGTACATAAAGTAAACCATTTAATGGTGTATAGGGAAGAATGAATTCCAGGGTCAAAGAGGGACAGTTTTCAGCGTCTGTGATTCAAATTTACATAGCACGCAAAGGTGAAGTGCATTGTGGCTAAATTCTAGTATCTGCAGCCAACAGGATTCTTAGACATTTTGGTCATCTGGGATTAGGTGCAAGAATTTATTTTGATATAAAAGATAGCACGACTGCCACTTAAATATGCCAAGCATATTATTTAGATTCAGAAAATACAGTGAAATATGGTATTTGGCCCAAGGCCATGATTGGATGGAGTTGCTCAAATGTCTGGACAACAATTGACAGGCAGATTGCTTAGAAGCGCACTATTTTTCCCAGCAAGAGGAATTTCCAGAAATTCCAGATCACTAGACTTGGTTTTTCACTGATACAGGCACAAAGAGAAGGATACAACCAGATGTCTCAAGCAAGACGTTTCTTAGCATGAATGTTCCTTCCAAGAACCCTGCTTGATGTTTATCCACCAGCTGCCTTTCCAGTTGAGGTGCCTTCGTACCGAGGGGCAGTGGGCGTCATATGGGTGAAGGAGTCCTTTTGACTTCTAAATCCTAACGTATTTTTTGGACTTGAGTTATTCCGCAAAAGGCACCTACAGCCCCCAAATTTGATGGCTTTGAAAAAAAGATAATTTGAATTGCATTGAGAATAAGAATATTGATGGGCACTAGTTGTGATGGCTGCATATAGAATAGGCCTATTGCTGGGGAAGGTACTCTAGCTTTCTTGTCCTGCTCATGGCCTTCTCAATGGCCAATCTGGTGCCATCCAGATTGTCTGAATTCCTGAAACTGGCTATGCTGGGCTGCACTGAAGTTCAGAACACCTGAAGGCTCTCGGTTGGAAAATGCTGCCACCACTGTGCAAGAAGAATCCTGGGCTAAGCAGGCCTTTGCTCTGATTCAGCAGAGCCTTTCTTATGTTTCCTGTTCTCCTATGATTGCAAGCCAGTCTTTACTGTCCTTTTAAAAAGACTCCTGGTTAGTCCTGGCTTTGGTCAGGCATTTATTTGCTTAAAGCACTACTGACTATCTATTGCATTGATTTGGTGATGGGAAGAAAGAAGAATGGGCAAACGTTCCTTCTTCAATCGCAGTTGGTGAAAAATAAAGAAAGGGTGCTTCCAGTTAGGGTCAGCTGTATGCTTTACGGCACATTCCTATGCGTGTTTAGGAGATGGCTGCTTAACACTTGAAGGAATAAGAAGGGGCTGGCAAAACAATTCAGGAGCTCAGGCAGGATGGGGGCCCTGTGGAAGAAGGTGGGGAAGAGGAGGTGCTTCATCTGGAGAGCAGGACCCAAATTTAGAAATGGATTCAGAAATACTCTGAATATATGCATGAGTTCTGCTGATTGCTACTGGCAGCTTTTCTGATTCTCAGCTGCATATTGCAATCCTTGTGTGACTATTGAAACCATTTTTGTGATCATGGAAAATAATTCCTGCCCAGCCTGCCACTGGGTTTCCAAACAGACGGTTCTGCTTTTAACTTTTTAACCAGAAACAGCTGAAGCCTAGTGAACTTTTCAAGAATATCTTTTCCTTTATGAACCTTCTCACCTTCTTCAGAAAGCTAATTCCTCCTCCAGAGTTCCCCTTTTTGCTCTTGTGAGGACCGCAGAACATTTTCACCACATCTGCAATATGTCCATCCTAAAGAGGCACAATAGACACTATCATAATATGCTTCTTAAGAGTTGGCAAATGAAAGCGTACTTATTCAGCTGGGCTGTGCTAGCCAATACTGTTTCTGCCTTTCTCTTTCTTGCAATTGCATTCTCAGATTAGACGGGAATGGGTACTGTTTTCACTGCGATTTATATTGATTGACGGTAGTCCAACAAAACTTTTGGTTTGGAAGAAAGGAAAGAGAGAAGATGCACCAATAAATCAAGAGGGATTGACTGGCTCTGATTTAGGAGAACGTGTCTGGAACAACGAGGACTATGCGTACACTTAGCCCTCTTAGAGAATGCTGAAATTTCACCAGCAAGCTGGTTGCTGGAGGCAGGGATGAAAGCCATTCAGCCGCCTCCCATGCAGAGCAGCCCGTCAGCTGGGTTTCAGCTTTCCTGCAAGAACTGTGCCCGCATGGCACCATATCAGCTGGGGAATCAGATAATCAGTGCCTGCCTAGGCAGGCAATTTCCATCCAACCAGGAAAACAAATGCGGAATTCTGCTTCTCTCCACATACAGTCTGCAGTTAGACTGGGGATTTAAATATGTACATACACCTCTATTGAATATATATTGAGAATAGATAATAGGGCTTCTTATTTCACATTTTCTGAAATCAAGAACAGTTCATTTTATTTTTAAAAAGCACATTTTTAATCTTCACTGCTGCCACTTCTGGCACATCAATTAATTCATAAAAAGAAGCATGGCATTTTCTTTAAAAGATAAGGTTAAACAAGAAGAAGGCTCATGATAATGTATATAACTTCTGTGCTTGATTGTTCTTACTCCAGGTTCTCCTAACATTTGTTTTTGGATACCCAGAACGCTTTGAATGGAGGTTCGCTCTGTCACCATGAAAAGGATGACCACATAATAGTTAGATCTTGCCATTCATGCATAGCTTTACAGGATATGTTTCTGGGGTTTCTTGTTAAGAATTCCCCTCTTTTCTCAGAAGCATTGCCCTGAATTTAACTGAACTTTTGGACATATGACAGCAAAGGAATCTGAACAGAAGCAAGTTTGTGCACAAGAGTTATTTTTAAAACTGTGTGAAGTAATTTCAGTGGGAAATGCTCTTTGTGTCACTTTGAAAACTAAATGTAAAATCAAAGTGGTCTTATGCTTGGTATAATGATCTTATTTTCTCAGCTATCATTCAGTTTCCTCAGAATACATAGATTAAATTCAAATGTTGGCAACAGGGTTACAGGCATCTGTTTTTCATACAAATAGTCAGTCCTGAAGACATCCCAGCTGAAGAAAGAAGAAATGGTGCAGTCACACGTCTAGTATTTCCTTGCTTGTTCTGTCACATCCAGCCCTTTTACTTACACACCTGTGGGATCACAATCCTCTTTTCACTGCGACTGAAGTTCTGCCTCTGAGCATGTTCATCTCTGAAAAGACACATGAGGTGTAATATAATCTCACTTCCTTTGTAAGGGAAGGTGTGTGTTTAGTTATAAAGACTGACAGGGAGACTCCCCAAATGTAAACCGTAACAGAAATAAAACAGTGTGTGTATAAAACAGTGTGTGTATGCAAATGCGCACACACGTCGATCCCAGTACTATGTATATAATGTTTGGATCAATGTTTTGGAAGACATCTTGTGAGGGGATTCCCCCAAACGGTATCTTCTCTCTCTCTCACACACACACACACAATATCTGGGAAATCTGAAGAACAGACCTCCATCAGGGCAGGAAAGCGGAAGGAGCTGTGTCTTATTATCAGGAACGGCAGCCCATTTTTATTACTATTCCCCTCCCATGACTTGCCCTGGGAGGGAAATTAGGTGGGGCGGGCACACATTTGTCCATACTGGGGAGTGGTCAGTTTGGCAGTTCCTACCCATTCCATGAACCAGGCACCTTTTGCTTCTTCTTCTGTCGAGGCACGTGGCACCAAAGAGGTGATGGCTGGAGGGATTTTGGAGGCTGGGAGAGGGTCTCCCAAGTCAGATCTCTCCTTGTCCAGGTCGCCCTGCCCCTGCCCCCAGAGGGGGAGTTCTGATTGATCCTCTGGCCCCTGAGATGCCCACTTTCCTCAGACCAAGTTCCACTGGAAGCACTGGGACATACTTCTGACAATACATGCCCTAAGACTGCACTGTCATAATGTAAGTTATTTTGAATATTTTGGAAGAATGTTCTGCTAAAGAACCAAATCTGTTTACAGAAGTGCAACCAATGTGACTAAGAAGCAAATAGACTCCAGTACTCACCCATCAGTGGCCCATCAATGGCTCTGACGGTCCACAAGATGCTCTTTGAATGGTCCCAAAATCTTCATGGTGTGGAGAGCTGATGGAATTTGTAGTGCCCATTGAATGCATATGATGTATGACTAGCCCCACACCTCAACCTGATGGGTTGGATTGCAGCTGCCATCCTCTAGAGGCATCAGGCCACTAGCCCTTCCATCATGGGAACTGTGGTTCATCTCAGCTGGAAGGCAAGGCATGTTATGGAACCAGCTGCTTCCTTCCACCCTCTCAAGCCCTGTTGAGAACTTTGCTGAAATGCATTGGGCAGAGGAAGAGCCCAGCTGCTGCCTTCTCAGGCTTAGGAACCAGGAAGAAGTAGATGCCTGTTATTTAGATCCATAAAAGGGTATGGATGTCAAGGGAATAGGGAAACTGGTGAGATTACAGCAGTCCCCACAGTTTTTGCTCAGTGAGAACATTGGAAATAGCAAGGGAGTGCTATGGGTACTCTCCCCGAATGGCTACCAAGGTTAACGTCACAAAACATTCATTTCCTAGAAGCCAGCACTTCTTGTTTCCCAGGATGATGATGGTGGTGGTGGTGGTGATGATGATGGGCAGAAAGCATGGCAAATGCAGAGAGACATGTCTGTGATCACAATGGTTCCCAAGGGCATTCTATTTATTTATTTATCTATTTATTTAGAGCTAGAAGGGCAATAATACGGGGCTATCTGTGACTTGGTGGATTTTCCATCCAACACCCTGACATCAGGAGGGCAGCAGACACCCTTCAGATGGGGTGCAGGGACTGAGATTAGCAGTGGAGCCTATTGGAGGGCAAGGGCTTTGAGCAAGGCTGCTCTCTTATGGTGGCAGGATCTATATTAAACTGCAAATGTGCAAGTATATCCAATGGAGCATGTAATATATCATCTGGCATTTAGGCCTGACAGTTGTTGCAGTGTTTTGGGGCACTGTTCAGCATGTTCAGAGGGAGAAAAATTCTCCATTTCCCAGGTTCCCCATTTCCATCCTCTAAATAGTGTCTCAGCCATGGCTTTGTGGTTGGCTGCCCTGTGCTCCAGAACTGGACAAATATCCTCCGGAATATCCTCCAAGAGATCTTACAGTTGGTTGGAGCAGCCCTACTTGGGGATGAGGCAAACAGGGACAGTGTTGCCATCACCCTATCCCTCCTACGGGAGCCCTTTCATCTGCACTGGGACGGCAGTCCAGTCAGTAATCAACACAGGAGTGTTGGGGCATGAATAAGAATACAGATGAACCTGGATGCAGTTCCTTGAAGGTATCATGAAAGTTCTCTCCCTTCAGTCAAACATTGAGGCCACTCAGTGATGCTTCCTCTCTAGCAAGTAAGTTAAGGAATAGGATATTGTCTGTGTAGACAAGCAACATCACTGGTTTCATTGGGGTTTCTTCCTGTGCAAACTAAGATAGAGTTTATTAATGCTATGTCAAAGCATGTCCCCTGATTGGGGGATTTCTCCCCTCTCCCTTTCACAGAGGGGAGCAGAGCTCCAACATTCCTGTTTAAGTTTAGGAGATGGCTAAAGGATCTCTGTTCTTTCTTTGCTTTTAAAATGCCCCATGCACTTGCAGTGGCACAAAACCCTTCACAGACAGGCAGCACTTTTTAAACTCCCTCAAGATTGTGGGTTGGCATTGTCTCCCACACTCATTCAGGAAGAGCTTCTGGGCCTCAGGGGCCTCTGCGAAGAGCCCTCGTCTGCTGTAAGCAAGAACAAACAGGACGTTCAGAGCTTTAGAAAAACTCTGAACTTGCTTATGGCAGGACAGAGCTCTTTGCAGAGAGGCTTGCAGCCCAGCAGGTGTTCCTGAATGCCTCTCTGCTGAAAGTCTCCGGCAAAGGTCTCTGGGCTGCTGCAAGCAAAAACAGAGTTTTTCTAATGTGCTAAAAGGCCTGTTTGTTCTGGCTTTGCAGTGAGGCCTCTGCAGCCTGGGAGCGAATGCTTGTAATTGGGGACAAGGTCACATGGTGGGCTGAAGAAGTGACTCTTCACAGAGTCCTGGGCTGCTGCAAGTTCAGGGAGCATATTTAAAGTAAAAACATAAAAAATAAAAATAGAAGGTCTCTCAGCCACTGCCTACACTTCAAAAAGTGAACAGAAATTCTGTTCTCCTCCTCAAGAAGAAAACTCTTACCTCCCCAGCCTCTTTTGACAGAGGTTTCACTTCACTGTCCCCTCCAATGAACTGACAAGAAAGGAAGAATCAAAATAATTGGCACACCACTAAAGTTTATGCAGCACTGTTATGATAATTAAATCATAGGCAGGGTTCAAACTCACTCCATCTCTCAAGCCTTGGTGCTTTTTTCCCAGGGATATTTTTCTCAAACTCTCCTCCTGGCTGGTTCTCTAAATAATGTCACCGTCATCACGCCATATTCAGTGAAAACTTCCTAAATCAAGAGGTGACTCAGGCGCTGTGTGGCCGAGTGGGGTGCGCGTAGCCGGCCTCGCTGCCTAAGCAGGTACGACAATGAACTGGATGAGAAAATGTGCATTTGGTGTTTAATAATTTCTTCACATCCCTTCCATTTGTTTTGATAAAAATCCTCATAGACAGCTTTAAATGAAAGCAGAGAAGACAATTCTATGAAAATACTTTTCCTTTAACCAAAAAAAGTAGAGCCCTGCATCTGCATCTATTTTTTATGCTGCAGCTCCACCTAGCAATGATCCCTGGAAATGCGCAAAGGCTTTCCATATCAGTATGTAGCAATTGGCCTCCCTGGAAGAAAACAGTGAAGCATTAATCACCTTCTAGATGCATATGAAAGAAGGTGGATGGCATCTGTGTTGATTAATAGCACAGCAAATCTGAATAAGAGACGGTTACCATTTTTTCAATAATACAATATCCATGAAAGTTAGTGGGCTGGAAGTTTAAAATAAAAGGCATCAATAAAAGATCCAACAAAGCTGGTTTGCCCTGGGATATTAGGAAGGCCTGTAGTTAAGTGTCAGCAAAAAGGATCAGAGAGTAAACTATGCCTGTAAGTTGAAATCACCAGTGACTGCAAAACTGACATCAATTTGTCTCTGAAAACCTAGTTCACAACAGGTATGTGCAAACCGATCATACCACATTTCTGCTATGGTTCCTTGCACATTGTTTCTTTTCCTTTTTTGAAGATATTTGGCCCAGAACTGGAAGTTAATGTAAATGGAAGCATTTTAAAATCGTACCAGCATCTTTTCATTTTCCAGGCATCTGATGCTGGATGACAGCTTGCTTTTGAGCAAGATGAAAACCTTTCTTCTACTTTTCAAAGGTGCATGCTGCACTTTGGTGGCTCTGATTGCCTGTGTGAAGCAACTTGTGTCCAGTAGCTTCAAACTCTCTTCCACTATGGATGTGAATGCGATGGAGTGGCAAAGCAAGGTGAACTGTTCAGTAACTTGGGGAGAAATCTTAAAGCGTGTCACTCTTTTAAAGCATCTTCCTTCTTTCTAATGCTTGTCCTCCTTATAGCTAGAACTGAGCCAGCATTTTCTGAGTCGATGTCAGAGTCCTTCCCCATTCTTTCTGCCACTGACCATTCAAAGGGAGACCACTTTCAAGGAAGCGATGGCCCCCATCTCTTTCCCCACAATGTCCCAGAAGGATGCAGGACCAGACCGAGACATTTGGCTGCCCAAGGCGGAGGAGACAATGGCACTCCATCCCATGCCAGGTTCTAAAGGGGCCTGGAAGGCAGTTGAGACTTTCTTCAAACTGTCGATAGGAGAGCATCCTCCTCTGCAGGAGAAGGGGCAGGCTGGGGTGCAAGGCTGGCCACACACGAGGGAATTCTCTTCTTCAACCCCACACAGGTGCCCAAGGCAATGGTTCCACTCTGTGCAAGGCCATCCCTGTCATGATGGGGGATTGTGCAGGATGCAAGGGTGTGACGAGGCTGCCTGTGCAATTGCGGCTGCTATCATTTTCAGGAGCAGCAAAACAAAACCAAATGGGTAGCTGCTATCGCCTCTGCCTGTGGTGGGCCTCACGGGAGCCTGTCAACCAATTTCTCCTTCTCCTTGAGACATTTGGTGAAATGGTCTCCACAGTTACTCTGCCCACAGAAAAGGGAGCAAAGTTCAAGATCCCTTTGACACACAGATCACTTTTCAGATCCATTTCTTCATTGCTTTGCATTCCCCTTGAAGTGTGCTGTAACTTACAGGGTACAACTAAGTAATAAAAATAAAAATAAAATGTTTAGGAAGGAACTTGTTTTTAATAAGCAAGGGTATTGCTGTTGCTTGAAAATTCTATATGAAGTCCAAAGGATAAAAGAACTATCATTTTAGAGAAATAAAAACAGGTTATATAATTTATACCTAATAGGTAATGTATAATTACCAACAGTTATATGAATAAAGAGTTTACAGAACAATAAAATGGAAGAATCAAGCAATACGTCTGTTAGCTTTTGGTGAACATGTGCAGTGCAAATGATTGATTGGAAAAACAAACACAATGAAATGTTAACATTTTCTAATTTAATTCTGAAATTCATAAATACGTTTTTTCAAAGTTATGGTTGTCCCCTGCCAGCTTTAATACATTGTCTTCACAGTAATTTAATGTGATATTTGCAAAGCATCTGATGTATGAAGAATGTGTACAATAGGATAGAATGAAAGTAGTAGTTACACAACCACCGGCCCCCATTTTGATATGTTGACCTGTTAGCAACTGTGGAAGCAAATGCTTCTCTTTCAAAAGGATCATTTTGAAACTTCCGCCCCACTAAGCAACATGGCTCCATCCAGTTCTAAGTGTGGCTTATCTCTGGTTGGAGAAAAGAGTCTTATGAAAAATGCACACATTCTCTGAAGAGCATGGACAATGTAAGCTTAGTAGGGTGGCCACTGGAACAACTGGAAAGAAGAGGATAAAGAAGAAAAAGACTTGCCTTAAAATAGATATGCTCATTCATCATATAGCTGCGTATTTAGAAATAGAGACTGTGCTGTGCATGCAAAGCCTCCTTCAGTCTGCTCTCCAGGTATTCTGCTGACAAATTCAAGGCCTCTGATCTTCCTTGATATGCTCCTTACCTTCAAAGTGGACTTGGAATGCACAGCTCTTCCAATAGAGGAGAACTTCGATGAGAGGGTTGCCTTCTAAGAGCCCTTCAAACACAAAGGACCTACAGGGAAGGCCCTCGCTGTAAAGCAGTGACTTTATCCTGTTTACCACATATCAGCCAGGTTCACAGAATCAGGAAAAGTCCTGCTCCTTCACCCCATTTTTCTTCCTTTGCCCTAGAGCCGAGCAGAAGACATCTGGAAAAAGGTCTGAGCTTTCTCTCACCCTTTCTACAATCACACCTGGAAAGGAAGATCACTTTGAAGAATTCTCACTGAAGACCACTGTACTCCTCTCTGTAATACAAATTGTGGCATGTCATCCAGACCTGGGTGGCACGGGTTGTTGGAAGGGGTCGCCCCACAACAGCCCTTGCATGCACCTGGCATACAGCCATGGTTTAAATGAGCCACCGTGGGTTAAGTGAGCCTTGGCAGTTTGTTCTGATCCTATGACTTTGGCCTCCATACACTCCTGAATCTGCCCCTGCTCCCAGCCTACCGGACAGTAGCTTTCCTGGAGATGGTAGTTCTTCCTATTTCATGAGAAGGTCAAAACCATGTTGAGCCACATTTGCTTTGCCTCCTGATATAAATGATGCCTGATAACCTGTGTGGCTTTCTGTCCAAAAGAAAAGAAATAGGCAATAGGGTACCTTGCAGAGCAGCTATTCCCTTCCATTACTCTTCCTCTTCCTCTTCTTTCATACATAAACACCCGGAGAACTACATACATGAGGAATGCAGCAAGCAAGTATACCATGTACTCTCTATCTCTGCTGTTGGTATTAAGCACATGGAAGCCCTGGCACTTGACAGTGACCTACAGGATAATTCAGACGGTATCTGTCAGCACCCTGTTCACTGTCCACAGGTCAGAGCAGAATGCAAGGGGTGCCTCTGAGCATGGGAAGCGCCAAAGAGCCAAAAACCAGCTTTGAAGGCAGCACCTCACTTCATTTAATAAAAAGGCTGGGGAAAAGATGGCCTGCAGGTTTCCTCCAGCTCAGGGTTTGCTTTGGAAGCTGAGCAGCTTTCAGTTTAATAATATGTGAAGAACATCTCCCTCTAGTGTTCTTCCAGAAATGCAAATCCTGTTGCGTTTCTCATCTTCAAGTGAAATGCATTGAGCTGGTTGTTGCTGTTGCTGTTATGAATCTGGGCCATCTTGTGGTTCTCTCAAGAAGAATAATGTTGGGATATAAATGCAATTTGTTGCTCCTGCTCCTCTTGTTGCTGCTGCTGCTGTTATCATCATCATTTATGGACAGTCCAACTGCTGAAACTCTCTCTATTACAATTCGTAATATTACAGGGCACTAATACCGATCATAAAATACAACATTAAATTTCAATATATAAAATTTAAAACAATGTAAGCATATAAAGGCAATTTCAGTAAAAATATTAGACAGCTGAAATAAACGCCCCATCATCAGGAGAGCTGGCGACTCCTCTATCCCTGCGGCTACTCATTGTATTGAAGCTTGGCTTTGCTTTTGTCCCATAATAATTGCAAGTTTATTTTTACTGCATTTTCCACCGATACGTTGTGTTCAAAGTAGTGTATACAGTGTCTATTTCTACACTGTATAGAAATAGACGATATAAGCACAGCCATTGTTATATAGCAAGAATGCCTGCATCTTACACTTCATGGGAGCTGTCCACGGGGCACTGTGGTGGAGATTTCAGCACCATGGATAGCTCCTACCAAGCCGTTTAAGAGACACTTGGGCATAGCTTTTTATCTGGAAAGACTGAGACTTTAAAGGACACTTTCTGCTCTGTGGAGCACACATAATGGTAAGTTAATTCCTCCCTTCTTGTCCTGTTTCTAAATCAGACATCTGTTGGATTTTGAGACTATTAACCAGTACTTATTTAGCAGTGGAAGGGGGCAGGGGGACTGCCGTTTTCATTGAAATCATTGAGTCTAAAGATCTCAATAAATCCAAGCACTAGTAGCTGAAATCTAAAACACAAGTTATTTGAAAGATGTAGAGAACAGCTAAGGTCCCCCCTTTTTTCACTCTAGAGTAAGCACAGGGTTGTTCACCTGGCATAGGATCCTAGTACATATGTGGGGCTGTTAACCCTTTTAACACTGCCTCAGTAGCAAACCAAATGTCTTTCTCTCTGCCTCCCTCTCTCTCACACTCTTCTTCCATTTATGTTGCCAAATCTAAATTTGGCAATTAATTCCCTTGGCAGCAGGAGAAAAAAAAAGACTCATTAGATTGAAAACTATGTAAAGTTATCATAGGAATCTCAAAGTACTGAACCAACAAATTATATCTGTGAATTGTCCAGAAAGAAAAATACATCAAACAAAATAGAAATGAGCCATCAAAAGATAAACATATCAGGTCATATGTGGTGTTAGTCCTATATAGAATGGATCCATTGAAATGGATGGGAAATTTAACTGTGACCAACTTGAGTCTTAGTAATTGCAATGGATCAACTCCATTGACTGACACTGGAAACTCCCCATTCATGGTTATCATTCAGGAGATAACTGGGGGGAAAGCTTTGGCTTGCTGGCCTTGTTCTGCATGGGAAAGGTTCTTTGTTCAGTTTGTAGCACCTCCATTTAAATGAAACAGAGCAGGAAAACTAATTTAGTCCTAGGAACTTACTATTGTCCCAGGCCAGAAGGTTCAGAATGATCTTGAAAGGGAGAATGGAATCAGGGAGGTCTCAAAATGAGGAACTTTTGTAATAATGGATGAACGAGTACCCCCACATGGACTGGGTAAAAGTATTTTCCGGTTCTGACAAAGAGGTTAAATTTCTCATGTCCTAAATGACTGTGGCCTAGAACAGTTGGTCATGAAACTGACCAGAGGGGGAAGTGATTCTGGATTTGATCCTTGGTGTGGTTGGCCAGGTCTCACTACAATATATAAATGTTGTTGAACCAATTGGAAGCAATGACCACAAAGCTGTCAGATTTAATATACATTTAAGTGGAAGATTGCCCCAAAAAAGTCCAACATAGACTCCAAAAGTGGAAACTTCTCTAAAATGAGGGAACTGATGAAAAGGATGGTATAAGCGGGAGTCAAGAGGGTTTGAAATGCCTGGAGATGAGTTAAACCCACAATAATAGAAGGTCAGATAGTATATATACCACAAGTTAGGTCACCAGCATAGTTAATGAGTAGCGACTCGGAAGCTATTAGAGAAAAGAAGGTTTCTTTCAGAAAATCAACATCTTTCCCGTGTGGAGAAAACACAAAGGAGCATAAGCTTGCACAAGGAAGATGCAAGCAGGCAATAAGAGATATGAAAAAGCACTTTGAGCAGCATATCACAAATGACATCAAGGCCAGCAATAAATAATTCTTTAAGTATATCAGATGCAAGAAACCAGCTAGAAAGGCATTATGACTAGTCAAATTAGTACTAAAGGAGAATAAGGAAATTGCAGAGAAGAATAAATTCTTTTAATCTGCTCTGAACTCATGTAATCAGGAAAGGAATCTGAGGAACTAAAGAAGATAGTGGTGACAAATGATAAAGGTCTTAAATTTATCAACAAATTGAAATATGATAAATCAGTAGACCCAGATGGAATACAAACTACAGTTCTTTAAGAATTCAAATATGAAATTGCAGATTTTCTTCCAAGACATGTAACCTCTCCCAAAGATCAGCTTCTGTATCAATGAACTAGAGAATGGTCAATATAACCAGTTTTTGAAAAGGGATACAGGAGCGATCTGGGAAATTGCAGGCCAGTTAGCTTAACATCTCTGTTGGGTAAATTGGTTGTACATGACAGATTAGTAAGTACAGTAAATAGAAGGACAAACCCTGCTGATAAAGAATCACGTGCCTTTGGCAAACCTAAGTCTTGTGTCACTAATCTTTTTGCGTTCTATGAGTGTCAATAAACACGTGGGCAAGAGTGAACTGTTAGATGTTGCGTAGTTGGACTTCCAGAAAGCTTTGGACAAAGTTCCTCACCAAAGACTGCTTAGCATCCTAAATGCTTTCCTCCTGGTGACAGGAAAGTATTTAGGATAGTTAAAACCAAGAAGGATTCCAAGGAGGTTCAGAGGTCTCTCAAAACTGGAAGAGTATGCGTTAAAATTGCAGATGTGGTTTAGTGTAACACACATTGGGGCAAAAAATTCCCTGCTTCAGGTATAAACTGGTGGACTCTGAACCGAGGTGAATGACCAAGGGTTGTGGTGGACAGCTTGATGAAAGTGTTGACCCAATGTGTGGTTGCTGTGAAAAGGGAAAGCCCCATGTTTGGCATAATTACAAGAGAAATGAAGAATAAAACTACCAATATCATGCTGTTCTTCTACAAATCTATGGTACAATTGCACTTAGAATATTCTGTAGAGTTTTGGTCACCACAGCTAAAATATGTTTATTGTAGATTTGGAAAACAGGCAGAAAGGGGCAGCTGAAGTATCAAGGGGTCAGTGCAACCCTCCTTTGAGAAAAGTTCACAAAAGCCAAGATTTTTTAGTTTAGAAAAAAATGAATAAGCGGGGAGAGAATTATGCTTTGTGTGGAGAAAGTGTGGGGAGAGACATTTTCCTTCCTCACTCATCAGAGAGTCCTCAAGACATAACTAAATTAATGGAATCTGGGATCATCCCATGAAGCTGATTAGTGTGACATCTGGATATATTAAAGAAGTACCCCTTCACCATGTGAACAGAATGCTAGCCTAGATGGACTCTTGGTTTGATCCAGCAAGGTTTCTGTGTTGTTAGGACCCCAAGTTCTTGTTTTATGAGTGCTACAATGTCTGCCTACAATGTCTGTCTACAGAAAGCTCATTCTCCAAGTGAAAGATATTCACAAAATGCTATGCATTCTTTTTTATTTTGTGCAAAGAAGGGTTGGACTCACAGCCTCAATTTCCTTTCCAATTGGTTTATCCAACAAAGGTGCAGTTCCAAGCATAGTATCAAATAACTGGAACAGAGGTAATGAAGAACCCAGGGCAACATTTATTGGTACATAGCTCCAAACTAGTTCAATGAAACCATGTAGCTGACATGAAAACACCAGCAAATTCTGTATTCTTCTTTATCATTAGTAATATAGAAGAGAGCGCTCTTTTCTGGACCCTGTCAGTCCAGTGCCTGCACCTCCACCTCCTCCTTTGAAGCCTCCAGTACAGAGAAGGCATAGCCAGCTTGCTCCAGGCTGGGAGTTTCAGTTGCCACTGCTGGACCCCCATCAGGGACTCTCCAGGTGGATTGCCCAGCTCTCTTCTAGACACGACCTCACTCTACTTCTTCCTCTCCCACCACTGCCATCCAGTGCTGCCAGGATAAAGTATTTTTATCTGTCAGGCGTATCAGCATGGGCCATTTCCTCCCATGTGGCATTTGCTGCATCTGTTCATTAATGGACTCAGCTGTGTGTCTTCTGCCTGAGATCCCAAGAGTGCCTGAGAATCATTTCCCCCAATACGCAGGGTAGGTTGCCAGGGCTTGGTTACAGGGGAAGCAGGAGTTGATACGGCTTTCCCATGACAATGGGAGATAGAAAAAGGCCTTCTCCTTATCTGATGTCTCCACACCATGCATCATTATGTACATCTCTGTGATGTCCCCCAAAGCCATATTCTCTCTAAGCTGGACATTGTGTGACCTCTTCTCGTGGGGGATTTTTTTCTAGCCTCTTGATCATTTTGGTCGCCTTTCCTATAACTTATCTGGGATGAGACAGGGGGATAGTGGAGGGGTAGAATTAGGGTTCAGATTAGGGCACTTTCCAATAAACTGTCTGTTCCACCAGGGATTATGAGATCTGTATTCTCAGTCCCCGATCTGGTGGATACTCTGACAAAACCTGGAAATACTCAGCACCACCTTCCTCTGCCCTGTCCCAGTTAACACTCTGAGGCCTTGAGCAGAAGGGGAAGGGGTGGTCCTGCCAGGATCAGTGCTCTTGGGAATACCCCAGTGGCTTCCCTAACTCCCTGATTGTGAAAAGTCTCTTCAGGATTTCTTGGAAAGCCACTGCTAGTCCCAGGAGGAACCCGTACTTAGCTAGATGTGCTAAGGTCCAAAGGCATGGCAAAGAGCTACCTCTCCCTCCCTCCCTCCCTTTCTCTCGCTCTCTTTGTAGAGTAAGTGCAGGGGGCAATCCACACTGCAGCCCTAGTCTGGGAGAGTGAAAGAGTGGGCTTAACCCTCCTCACATGCATACTGAAATGTTATATTGTTTTAACTGTTTTGTAAGCCACTCAGAGAGATCAATTGTGGGCTGTTGAAGTGGCATATAAATTAAAATAATAAAGAAATACTACAGATCAAAACTGGAGTGGGTCTTTTGCCTGCAATTTATAGAGCAAAATAGTGAGCAATATGACACTGAAAATTGCAAGGTCAAAGGGTAGACGACCTGGACTGAGAACCCCTCAGAGAGAGTGCTCAGGCCCCCATCCTCCCGGCCTGAGATTTACCTTTGACTGCTCCCCTGCACTTATGATAGAAAAAACAAAACATGTTTCTTTTTCTTTGTTTAAATGTAGTAGCTCCTTGGACCAAATTATAAGGCAGCCTCTAAAATCCTAGGTAATCCTGTGCATTACTCTGCCCTTGAAATCAATAGGACATACAAGTGTACAACATAGGTTGCATCATGCCACTAACTGTTGGTGAGCAAGTGCGCAAGTGTGAATCAAAGCTGGTGTGCAAGTAGGAATTGAAGTCTTTTAAAATGGAAGTGAAAATATTTGGATGTAAGAGGAAGTTGCTGTGTTGTGCTGCGGCCTTTGGATTTCCATCGAAGCAGCAGCCTTGCAATGGTAGGATCCAGTCATTGGTTGTATCTACCACTAGTGTCACTTAGAGCAAACCCAGTGAAATTAACCGAATGGGTCTAGTCGAAGTAGGACTCATCCCTCCTTCCTTAACTGGACTGAACTATGGGCAGTAGCCGGTGAGATACAATGCTGGTGTAAATTACATCACACTAGCATAAGCCACTCCAGCACAACACCAATGGCTCTAGCTGGTGCACTGTTTTCCCAGGAAAATTGTTACACTAGCTAATGCCGTCAGCATTAACCTGGAGTAGTTTATGCTAGTGCAATATAGTTTCTATTAATGGTTGCACCCCCTTGGATGCTGCCCAGTGCCTGCCTCTTTTTCCAAACTCCACCATCCAAACCTTGGTGCTTCTGTGGATGTCTGCCACTGGCTGCAAGGACTTCCCCATCCGGATCCACAAAACGCTTCATGTGCCAGTGTGGCGTAGTGGTTAAGAGCATGGGACTGGGACTCAGACGATCTGAGTTCTAGTCCCCGCTCAGCCATGGAGCCAACTGGGTGACTTTGGGCCAGTCACAGACTCTCAGCCCAACCTACCTCACAGGGTTGTTGTTGTGGGGATAAGATGGAGGAGGAGATGTAAGCTGCCTTGAGCCCTTTGTAGGAAAAAGGCAGGATATAAATCAATCAATCAATCAATCAATGTGCGCAAGATGTGGATGCACAGAACTGCCCCTCTGGTGGAATGAGTGGAAACCTCAGCCCCATGGAATGCGATATCACAATGAAGGGCAGGCTCAACAGTGGCACTCGTCAAACATTTGCACAACCGAAAATGAGAAGACTGGAAAGATGGATGAAAGGGACTGGTAATGGCATGGCTGAAAGGCTTTTGACTGCCATTAATTCCAATGACTTCTCTTAGCCGCATGGAAATGTTTGGCATTTTAACACCTTAAGTTAAGTGCCTCCAATGTGCATTTAATTTAGATTTAATAACACCATTTTTTCCCTTATGGAAACTCAGTCAATTATTGAAAGCATTTCTTGAGGTTTAGCAATTATTTAAGAAGTGCATTTACAGTAATGTAATTAGCTGAAATAGCATGTTCATAGAAGTAGCATATTTAAAACAACTTTAAATATTTGTTAGGAAAAAAGGAAATATTTTATACCACTCTAATTTGGTAATATTGTCTAATAAAATTTCAGGAACATTTAACAAGACAGTTTATTCCTGTTATCAAAGGCTTTGAATCTTTGGAAAAACACACACATAGCTACCACACCAGCAAATGAGCTTCCTCTAGAAGGCATGTAGCTAATGTAAAATTATGGAAGCAAAAACTTGTTTTGATCTTGCTAAAATGAACCAGTTAGAATTCACATGCAGTATTAAATAGTTCAAGAATTTTGCTGCATACTGTTACTTAAACATTCCATACCATATGAATCGGAGGTGCTTGAAGAGCTTGGGGAATTGTAGCAGATTTCCTTAATGTCCAGCACGGCAATTAGAGAGAGCCTGGCAATACTTGGGGTGGTTTTAGCTTTCTTTCAACGGGTTTCCTTGAAATATTTTGCTACATTGTGCTCAATTATGGCACATGAATGGCCCATGATAAAACTGGCAGAGCTGGGAAAGCACAGGACATTCCTATCAGGCAGTGTTCGGGGAAGGGTGAGCAAGGGTGGAGAGCAACAGTGTTCAATTTACAGTGTACAGTGTACAATTTACTTCAATTTACAGTGAGGCTAGCAAATCAGGCAGAAGTATGAGTGGTATTGTTGACTCAGAGAAAGACAACACTGCACCTGGAGGCTCCTTAAAGGCAAATAAGCTTTGTGAGTGTGTGCAATCTGCTTTTGCGAGTCAGAGACTCCCTTGTTCGGTGCCTGAGGAAATGGGTTCTGGCCTAGGGAAGCCTGTGCCGTAACAAACATATTGAAGGTGCCACAGGACTCCGGCTCTAACACAGAGAGTCCTCTGGAGTCTGGCTGGAAGGGGAGCCCCGGGAGACTTCACAGGCATGCTGTTTTGCTTCAGGTGTGGGCTGGCCCTGTTTGACAGAGTGGCGCCATCGGTTTGCATGCTTGTCTACTCCATTATGCATGTTGGTAAATAAGCAGATGCCACAAAAAGCCACAGGCTTTCCAGTGTGCTGTCTCTGCAGAGAAATGGGTGGTGTTATAGATGATTGTCTCTGAAATGTCCTACAGTGGGGATAGGGAAATCCCTTGCACTACAACTCTCAGCATCCTCCCCCATTGGACATGCTGGATAGGGCTTATGAGTGCTGTGGTCCCCCAACCCTGTCCTAGAGGAATTGGAGACTGTGTGCTCAATGCAAAACCATTCAAATGACCTTGTTTTTTCCAGTATTCCAAATATAAGCCAAACATGGGCCAAAAAGGAACAGCTTCAAGAGATTCAGGCAGGGGTGCAGAGAAGAGGCTACGTGCAACTGGATCTTTGGGAAGAGATGACGGCAGTCAGCATCCTGTTCCAATCTTCCTTTCTCACCCAATCTGCTGTCTTTCTTTACCTAGGTGTATTTATCACCATTATTTATAAGCCATGCCACATATAGACAAAGAGTATGGAACAATAGGCGTAAAGCATAAGCATAAACAGAATGAAACACTATTATAGGAAGGAGAAAGCAACCTATTTAAAGCTTTTAAAGGCACAATAGCCATAAACATCACGGCTGCTCAATGAAGAATCCTTGAAATAATGACGCACTAAGTAGGCACCAAATACAGCTCAGTGGTGAAGTGTGCCTGCCTCTCAGAAGCCGGCGGTTCCCCAGAGGGGGCCACCACAATGAAGCTTCTGCTTGATGCCACTGCTAGTGCTCCTCCTGCAGCTAATAAATGCTCATGCTTGTCCAGCAGGATCAGGAGAGTCGCCGGGGGGGGGGGGGGCTTTCAACCACCATGGCCACATGTGATGTTTGCGTGGGTATCGGGGGCATCCATGTGTATATGTGCAGGCATGTGGTCATGTGTCCTCTTTTACAGAAGACAGTCCTCTGTTGGAAGGGATATCCCAGGGCTCTTTTGTATTTGAAGGCATCCTCTATTTTAATGTCTGTCCAGTCCAAGTCTAGTCGAAAGATAAAGGTTCTGCAGAAGGAATTGGTGGGTCTTGACGTTGCATGTCAAGCACACTTAGAAAGCAGAACAAATAGGGTCACCTGGTCTCTGTCTTCCACACTGGGATGAAATGCACTGTGTTTTTATTTCAGTCAGAATAATTTCCCCCCTCTCATGGAGAAGCTCTACCTACATACATGCACACCAGTTCTTGTCTCAGATGTGCCAATAGCAGGGTGAGGGCATAGACTGCATGGCGCCATGGTCCCACCTCTGCTATATAATCAGTGATCAGCTCGGATCACAAATATGAGTAATCCAGGAAGAGGAAAGAAGCAGCAACTTGAAGAAGGGAGGCATGGAGCAGCAGCAGAAGCAGCAGGGAAGGGAAGGGAAGGGAAGGGAAGGGAAGGGAAGGGAAGGGAAGGGAAGGGAAGGGAAGGGAAGGGACTCAGCAACAGTGGGGAGGGGGGATGAAACATGATGAAGCCTCCAGGAAATTCCCTTTCTCCCCACCTGGAGTCTCTCTTTCACCTGGACAGTCAAGGAGAGAACATTCAGCTTAGTCCTCATATCTTCTCTCCCTCTCCCTCTCCATATATGTATGTATGTATGTATGTACGTACAGTGGTACCTCAGCTCACAAACGCCTTGGCTCATGAACAAATTGGGTCACAAACAAAAATTACTGAAAAATTTTTACTTGGGTCGCGAACACCGCTTTGGGTGGCAACCAAGATTGCAGCCATCTCCCCCGCCCGCTGTCCGGTGGGGAGATGGCCATGATCGCAGTTCCATTTGTGCACGGAAGGCGTCCTTGATCAGAGGTGCGCAGCTGCATGAATGACAAGCGGATTCTCGGCAATCAGCCCCACAGCTCTGCTTTGCTGCACCCGTCTTTAGTGCAGCCGTGCTCCTCTGATCACAGATCATAGTTGCTTTCGTGCAGGGAAGGCGTCCGTGATCAGAGGCGTGCTGCTGCAGGACAGATGGGAGCAGCAAAGAGGAGCCGCTGGAGAAGTGGCTGAGATTCTGCCTGTCTTTCCTGCAGGAGCACACCTCTGATCAGGCACGCCTTCCCTGCACAAACGGAACTACGATCGAGGCCATCTCCCCACCCCAGTGCACCATTTCGCCCATCTCTCCCTCCCCCAGTGTGCCCGCAATCACTCCCATCTCTCCCCCCCATCCCCCAGCGTGCCGGAATGATGGGCGCCTTTAGAGATGACAGGCACGTGCAGGGATGACAGGCATGATCTTGGTCGTGCGGGGTGGTGGGGTGGGGAGATGGCCACGATCTTTGTTGTTGTCATATTGCTTCACATTTTTCTGATTTAAAAAATGGTTACAGAACAGATTAACCCTATTTACTGAACCTTATGGGGAAATCTGACTTGGCTCATGACCAATTTGGGTCACGACCAGAGTCCTGGAATGGATTAAGTTCGTGAGCCAAGGTACCACTGTATGTGTGTGTGTGTGTATTCTCCCAGTATGTGTGTGTGTGTGTGTGTGTGTGTGTGTGTGTGTGTATTCACTCTGAGGCACCTACAGGAGACCACCTGTGACATTTTCTCCTTTAAGCTTCTTTCACTCAGATTGAGAGAGCAGGTGCTTGTCAGCAGTTAAAAACCTTCTTGGAAAATAGCTATTCCCTCTATGCTTAGATGTCCTTGAACAGACTCAAGACTGCTCCTCTGTACAGCATAATCAAATATAAACATGAACTGGAGCACTACTTGATCAAAACGGATAAATGCCCCTTGAGAAAAGCTGCTGCTATGCTCTGATTTCTGCTAATGGATACTCCTGTTCTGATGCTCTAAAAAGAAACGCTCCATTCAGGTGGCTGTGGGTTGTATCCAGTGGTGGCCTTTTGCTAATGCAGAGAGCTTCCACTGGTGTGAGCTGGTCCCCCGGATTTTTGCCAATTGTCCCCTATTCATGGCAGGCCCACACACTTCTGAAAAGTTGCTACTCAGGCTTGAGCCATCACCAGGAACAGGATGATTCTTCTTCTGTCTGCATGAATGGAAAAACTGTGCAAACTGAACAAAACTGAACAGGAAAAGTGCACAAACATTTGCATACTTTGCCAAGTTGTACAAGTTTCCACCACAGTCTAAAGCAAGAAATTCTTCATTTAAAAATACACACAATTTATTTAAAAAATGCATATTTTTCAAGCTCACTTTTAGGTTCATGAGCATTTTTGGCAAACTAATTCTGCTGCTCCTAATAGCCATCCTTAGGATATTTTTTAACTATCAACTCGTTTAACCATATCCTAACTGTCCTAGATATTCTAAAGTAGGTATCAGACAAAGGCACAGTTACCTTAGTCACTGCATGTGGCGTATAAATTTCATCCCAACAGCTTTTTAAAAAAGCCAAAACTGAACTGAAGAGCAGTAACAGACAGAACATTTGACCTGGCCAAAACAAAACAAAACAGTAGTGAAGGTTACAATGTGAAATGTGGAGCTTATTTTCCTTGCTTTGGCCTACATCTGCAAACATTTGCAACTACACTGGAAAAACTGATCTGGAAAAAAGTCTAAGCAGAACTTCCTTTGACTGATAAAATACAAAAAAAAAAAACAAAAAAAAAAACAATCAAACATTAGATTCATTTTGCACCACATGGTAATAACTTGATACAACCCAGTAGGGGTAAACAGAGACATTATTTGTCTTCTCCAGAGGTCTCCCTATAATGTTTCCATTCAGACAGAGTCTGCTAAATTAACCAGGTGCAATCCCATGATGTTTAGACAGCGCAAAGCCCTGCAGCTCTCAGGTTGCCCCTGGCTGCAGCATGATGGGAGTTCTGTCTGTGCATAGCTCAGTGCTGTTCCTTCCATGTAATGTTTATTCTGTCACAATCTTGTTCTGCTTCCTAGTTCTCTTCCAGTTTCCTCTAATTCTGGACACAGTATTATTTTCATAGGCTTCTCTTTCACAAAACTGTAAGAGGCTTCTGCTTTCTCCAAGCCACCTGAATATCATTAAAGGGAACAGCTACCAAACTGGCTCATTATTACCATCCTTTTTCACATTCCCTTGAATATATCATTAGTTTTGATCATAAGCATGGCCAGAAGTTAAGGCAGAAAGAGAGAATTAGAATCCACATTAGGCCACTGAGAGGAGCTCTTGTCAAAAAATTAAAAGAAGAGTTCACAGAGAAGGAGAAGGAGAAGGAGCCTCAGCTCAATTACCTGCATGTTCAGAATGGAGCACATTTTAAAAAATAGTAAAATAAAGTCCTCATTTCTGAGATGACTTGGTCTAACAAAAACAGATCTCTGTCACTAAATTACTTCTCAGTTACTTTGAGATAAGCTATCATTTGGAAAGATATGATCCTGTTTGGCTCTGTAGTACAGATAATATTGAGGCAACGCTGGTTGGTTGGTTTGATCAGGCATGACTGTGCTGGGACCACGATGCTGGATAATGGCAGGAGTGGCTGCACCGCTCTTTGGAGTCAAGGGTCACTTCAGATATGTGTGTATTTCTTTAATGGCTGGCGGGGAATGTTGGGAGTTGCAGGTCTTGTTCTGCCTAAGCCTGCATGGGATGGTGCCCTTGTTTACTTATTAGTGCCAAGTTTGTCTCACCTTTTGACAGTCAGGATAGGAACCACCCTGCTTTGAAGCACGATGTTGTACATAGGGATGCAAAATCCATGCTGCCTCTGTATTGCAGATTGTGATGCGACTTTTATTCTGCTGTCCACTCACTGACAGAACGTGATGTTGCACCAGTGCATTCATACTGTGCAGGTCCTCCGGAAATGTGCATCTCCCTTCAGAATGTCTATTTTCATGCTTTAGCTTATGGGTGAGATGCATATCTTCGTCAGTAGCTTTTTCATGTTTTCTACTACTAAATTTGCATTAAATCATGAACAATAATAATTAAAAATGATCCACAAGTGCATGGAATGCATGCAACTTGGGGGATGTCAGTCTGATCCAGAATCTATAAGTTGCATTCTTAGACATCAGAACTCATCTGAGTGCACTATGTATTTGCCCAGTATCCCGAGATGTACGCATGGTGTGCCACAAATCAGATGAAAGCAAAAGTAACATTTTGAAAAGGCCATTCTGAAAATACATGCTTAAACATCTTTACAAAAAGCGAAGAGAGTGGGAACAACCGTAGCTCTGAAGTCGGCAGAGTGGGGATGAATCTTAGCACAATTTGTTCGCTGGGAAGGCTTCCCAGGGGTGATTGGGCAGGGAAGACTCCCTCAAAACCTTGCAGGGGAGGCTCTGTGGTGCCTCTTCTCCTGTAGTCACTGCTGAGACCTCCAAGGAGATTGGGACCAGGGGAGCCGGGTGGGGTGGGGGTTGGGGCAAAGAGAGAGGCCTAGGTGTATTTGGCCCTCAAGCCTCTCCATCACTGTCTCTGCCCAACTGTTCTTCCTACCCAGCTGCCCACATGTTGGCTAGAGGGCTCTCAAAGCTATCTAGGACAAGCTCTTTTAAGCAGCAACTCAAGGCAAAAGCCAGCGGGGTTCAGCCCTCGAATGAAAGAGTGCCCAAAGGATTCTAGGGACAATTAAGGGTTGTCAATTGACAACCAAGCAATTGTCAGGGTGTTCTATGTGCAGTTAACATGGTTTTCTTGATTTTATTCCTTCTTCAATGTTTAACATATAAGTTATCCGTATTTCAAGAATATGTGTGGGTGTTTTTGTTTAGTATTGAATGAAGCTTTGGTAGAGATCTGAAACTCATCCAGTAAATGTGGGTAGCACTGCAAGTGGGGTTGAGTGGGAGCTTATGCAGTGGAAGTATATCCTTTCCAATCCATCCCACCCCAATGGATGGTGACCAGGACAGCATGTTACCATCCCCCATGGCTGAGAACCCTTGGTAGTATTTATTATTAAATTTACGTCCTGCTTTCCTGCAAAAAACAGGGCTCAGGTAGGCTGCAAAAGTGAAACACAGATTCAACATGAAAGTTTAATTGAAACGTACCATAATAAACAAAAAACCTGCATGAAAATACAACCCTAAAATGGATGAATTGTGCTCAAACAAACAAAGCCCCCTCCAGCTACAAACTGTCTAATATGCCAAAGGAGTGCCTGAAAGGAATGTCCTTCCCAGTAGGCAGAAGGGCAACAGTCAGGAGACCAGCTGAGCCTTTATCAGCTGTAAGCACCACCACAAGAAACCCTTTCTCATGAACCATCCAAGATGCATCTGGCAGTGGTGGGACAGAAAGGAAGTCCTCCCCTAAACATCTTGAGAATGGGCCATCTGATGCTGACAGTATGGTCTCCCAGTCTTAGATATAAGGATGCATAAAGTTTCCATCTCTGTCCACCAATGTTTTCTTCTCCACAGGTACATCTCCGAAATGCAGACTGGGATGTACGTGGACTTTCTCCCATCCTCACTGGTGAGGGTCAAGAAGGGACTGAGGTTATCAACCATCCTTATTATTGTAAGTTTTGATACCCATCTCCCTTTGGGAAAAACAGACAGAGACAAATCCATGAGCAACCTCTCTTTTCCTCTGGACTGGGAGAGGGAACCATATCACAGAAGAGAGAGAAAGGAAAGTCCACAGAACTATTGGTATGCAGAAGATAAAGAGGGAAATCAGAAACAGCATAAAGGCCATTGGAAACCAGCCCCTGCCACCCCCAAAAGAAAACACATTGTTGTTTCATGTTTCATTGTTATTTAGAACCTGAACTTCACTTTCATAAAACTATTCATTCTTATGCAGATAGTATTTTAATCACAGCAACTGATGTCCATTTGGTATTCTGCAGCAATGCAACAGAGCGCTGATCTTGATTGGTTGGTTGATTGATTGGTAATTTTCAAATGCCACCTTTCTACAAATATCACAGCACAATTCAGCTAAATGCAACAATACATAAAACAACGACATCGTATTAAAATGCTAAAGGTGCAATCCTATGCCTGCTTATACAGAAGAAAAAGCCTAGAATTCCCAGCATGTATGAGCCAGTAGAATTGCGCCCTAAAACAACTTTACAACTCACTTTGAGTATTAACACAGAACTAGACCAGCCTTCCCCAGTTTGATGTCCTCTAGTTGTAGTCCAGGACTACAACTCCCAATGTTTGTGATCACTGGTTATCTTGGTTTGATCCGGTCAGGAATCCGGCGCATCTGGACTCCAATACATCAGAACAGTATTAGGAACTAGCTCCTCTCGTTGACTGTCTGCTTGAAATCTAAGGCACAATGCTGTCCAGCCTTCCCTGGGTGCTTGTAGCTCCCTGCACAGAGAAGCTTCTGGGCTTCCAGTGCAGGGAGGGAAGCGATGTACCCGCCTCCCTGCACCCTGCATTCTGCATTTCAGCTGGATGGCCAGTTCTTGCCCTCTAACAGGCCCTACAGAGGGAGAGGGAAGGAGCTGAAGCACCATCAGAGACATTGTATCCTGGCAGTTCCGGTCTCCTGCCTACCCGCCCTATTCCTGCCCCCCTACCCTATTTCCACGGTCAGGCTTCCGACATCGCAAAGGTAGCCAGCATACTTTTTCAACAACACTTGTGGCTGGAGGGGATTAAAGAGCAGACCTGCAACAGTGAGGTCCGAACTGAGAGAGCTGGGAAACCTGCACCTCTCAATGCCTTCACTCTCTTACATTTTGATATTTCAGTATTATGGCTACTTAATATCATGTTTCCTCCTGGATTGTCATTTAAAACTGCATATGGTTAAATGCAGCCAAATAAGAAGTCTAGCCATGGGGTGCCACTGCAACCAAAGACTCTCCTGTTCCATTTTTAAAATATGCACATAGGTTTCTTTTCCAGGCTGTTTCCTGTATGGATTTTGCAAGTGTTGCAGTGTCATCATCTAACATTTCTTAAGAATAGCCTTTGATATTGCTTGGTTTTATTTGGGTGGGCAGATTACCCCATGCTAAGGTGGCAGAATAAAATGAAACATATTCCATTAATTGGAAAAGCTTCGGCTTTATAATGGATCCAGAATAAATAAGAACTGACCTAGCTCTTTCCCAAATGCAAACATTTATTAAGGGCTGAAATCTGCTTTAATGAGATTCCTTCTCAGGGTTTGAACGAGCAGGTTTGCTGCCTTTCTTAACACATTTTTAAAAAATGGATATAATAGATATAATCCTGCATTAATGGAATTGTTTCAGATTATTTCTCTTCCCATGCCCTCCTCCTACCATGTAGTTTGTTGTTTCTGAGGAAATACCAGCTCTTGCATAGTTCTGTTGGTTGCTATTCTGCACACAGGCTTCTCAGAGCAGGAAACAAGCCCAAAATTGCACCCTACATCCAGTCGGTCTCAAGAGCATTTAAGCAGCCTGGCTGCCTCAAGAGCTGCTTAACTTGCCCCCAATGTTATTAGCTCATAAACAGCAGTGGGGAGAACTGAGACAAAATATCTCTTTTTTTCTGAGAACATTTCTGAGTTTTATGTTTTGGTGACCCTTCCAGAAAAAGAGGGCTACTTTGTCAAACTGACTATAAATATTCTCTCCCATTCTTTTGGGGAAGCTGCCATTCCACTTTCTTTCTCAATGTTACAGAAAGATGGTAGGTCCAGAATATTGTGGGAGAATCAAAATATTAGCTAGTCTGCTTCTGTAATTCCTTGCAAAGGAAGGGCTAGGAGAACCAGAATTATTTCCTCAGAAAATGTATATTCTAAGCCCAGGGTGGATGGTTTTGCATTCACAATGATGTCCTTGGAGACTCAATAGGGTCAGAAATATCATGTGTTCAAGTTCCTTTGCTTAGAAAAATTATTATTATTATTATTATTATTATTATTATTATTATTATTATTATTACACTTACATACCACCCCATAGCACATGGGCTCTCTGGGTGGTTTGCACATTTAAGAAACATATAAACAATCAATAAAATAATTGTAGGTAAAACATTATATATAAACCAATATAACAGGATCAACAACTCACAGCAACTATAATATGAATATGAAAATGGTGACAGACATTGTAAGTATTATGCACAGCATGGAGGAATTGGGTGTCTGTCTTATAATGCCAGAGCCTGGGTGCTCCTTTGATGCTGGCCAGTGAGAGCTTCAGGACAGATGCTTCTTCACACACCACATGGTCCAGCTATGGAATTCACTGCCACAAAGTGATGTGCTGACCACTGACAATCCATTTGGATGGCTTTTAAGGGGGATCAGAGGAATTCATGGAGGGTGGCTTTCCATGGTGACTATTCATATTGGCTGTATGCCCACCCCAGTGTCACAGGCCACACACCTCTCAATAACAGACACTGGAGAACTCACCTGACACCGAGAACTCACCTGACACCATGCTGTGGACCTGCTTTTTGGCTTCTCATTGGGGATGAGGATGCAGGGTGAGAGGACTTTGGCCTGAAGCAGCAGCACTCAAGGTCTGTTACATTATGATATGTTCTAAGAACCCCAGCATGTCTCTCGACCCCTCCAGGTCTACCCTGCAACCTGTCAGCTCACCCACCTGTCTCTAACCAAATCCTTTTACTCACACATCCCCTTAGAGCTTACTGTTCTGGCAGCAGTACTAATGGGATGGAGGAAAGAGGGACTTCGGTGCCCTCTACCATTTGTGTAATCAACAGCTCCATCCTGTACAGGTTTATGCAGGAGTAGGTCCTAGTGTGTTAAGTTGGGCTTATTCCCTAGTAAGTCAGTTTAGGATGGCAGCCTAAGACCCATCTATCTCAAGTGGTAGGAATACAGTAAGCAGTCCCTCTCTATGACTGGATCAATCAGAGAGGTATTGGATACAGGGTTTATGAGGAATTTATTTCATTTTCTCTTTGATCAGGATTTACCCAGTTTGCACCTTCTGGGTGGAACAAGACTCACACTCAATCTGCAGTTGAAGCAGATACCTTTCCAGGTCTGATTCTTGGACCAAAACAAATATGTATAGTGGCTAAACTCTGAGCCAGATAAAGTGGCCACCTTTGAAATGCATCCTTCCAAGGCAGGAGACAGATTTGCATAAAAATTGCATGCCTTTCTTTATATGCATAAATGCCAATTTAGAAAGAGCTATTCCATGTTAAATGGAAATACAATATATTTCACCATTGTGTGGAAGACTGTGGCACCTGTTGCCCAGGGAGTAACTGCTGGTGCCCAGCAGGTCTTAAGATTCCCCGTCTTTAAACCAGAATAATCTAACACCCACATTTTATCAATATCTGAGCTGGGGATGACAAATCCATCTACATAATCCACTTGCCCCTATTCATTATTTGTTGTTATCTTCTGTACACAACTGGCTGTCTCCTTACTCTTGTACTAAACCTATTGCTGAAGAGCTAAGAGGTGGAAAAGATGCATTCCTAGGCTAACTGAGAAGTCAGGAAGTCACTGTTGCTGAAGGGGGGTGGGGGCAGCAGCTTAATAGCAAGACAAAACAAAACAAAACCCTTTCCTCATAAATCGAGCATTTCTTTGTAAAAGGAGACGAGATACCAGCCAGCTTAGTCTTCCACATGTGCCTATGTAACTGCATGGATTTACTGTCTGACTGAGGCTCTCACATGTTCATAGGCATAATAGAGGCCTCAGTCCTGAAACTACTTTCTCCTCACTCTTCACCTAAGAATTGCAGTCAATACCTTTTGAGAGGCAACTGGAATTCAGTGACAGGGGCCAAGTGGCTTCTCTTCCCTACAGGTCCATCTAGATCAAGTGGTGCGGCACAGTAGTTCGAGCATCAGTAGTTCAACCAGGGAGGTCCAAAGTCAGATAATCTATGTATTGACTTTGGGTCAATCCCAACATCTCAAGCTGATCTACCTTTCCTGGCTACTGTGCGCATTAACGAGGAGAGGAGACCTGCGTGCTGCACTAAACTCTTGACAGAAGAGTGGAATGGAAAGGATAATGAGCCAAATCTGCTTGCACCGAGTCTTCCTTGCTTTCTGCCTTCCCGCAACCACCTCACCCCTGCCCTCAAGTCTGCTGAGCTCAGTGGGGTTTCCCTCTGAGCGGATGTGCACAGGCTCGGATCGCACGATTCTGGAAATGTGTGTTCCTTTAGCAATTAGATACTCTTACCTAGAAGTTAACTTTGGCTGTTGAAAGAGCTAATCTACTAGTTAATTATGTAGCTTCAGAGCTTATTTACCACTACTCTACTGTGTACAATTGAATGTGCTCTTTAAATTGCTTCTAACAAGCACCTACAATTTGGTGCAGCAAAGTACCTTATTGGAGTGGTTTTCCTTTCAGCAACCCCTACTCCAATTCCATTTAAGCACACACACAGCATTTCCATTCCCTTTCATTTTGTTTAAAACACCCAATGGATCCCACGAAAAACTAATTAACTTTGTATATGATATTTTTTCAAAGATAGAGGATTTTGAACTGCTCAGTAGGAATCCAGTAGGCTACTGAAAGAACAACGGTGGGCATGCCTTTTGAGTTATTCAGGAACCCTGGACCCAGCGGTACACGCAGAGATGTTCTTTTTCATCTGCTGATCAGGGTACAGTAATTTGCCTTGGGTAAAGTATCAGGCGTTGCTTTTGTTTTTACCGCAACAAATGTAGGCTTGCAGGCCTGAATGGGAACGATTCTACATCCCTGTACATGTCAGAAATGAGGTGAACACTGACATTTCTGAGCCTGGGGACACTGGAAGTAGCAGGAAACGGTTGACATTCCGCAGGACATTCCAAGCTGCTTGTCCATCTGCACAGGCCCTTCGGGGGCAAACTACCTGTTCCTGCACGGAGGAGCATGCAGCCTGGAGAACATCTCTCTTTTCTGGTGCCCTAAAGGAAGGGTGCGCTTGCGCCCACTTTCAATCCAGACCACCATTCGCCGGAGGAGAGGGTCAAACTCCCCCACAGTCTGCTTCCCAACGTCCCACACATGTTTAAGAGCCCCAGTGGATCAAAGCGAGGGCCAAGGCAGCCCAGCCTTCTGTTCACATCATAGCCAGTGAGCTGCCCATGTGGAGCCCATGAGCAGGACATGGGTGCCACCGCCCCCTCCTGCCCAGGTTGCCAGCAACTGCTACACGGAGCCACACTGCCTCTGCCCCAGAGGCAGCCTCTAGCCCTCCGGAGCAGAGCAACTACCATTGACAGGCCTCACCTATTTGCCATGTGGTCGACCTGCCCATCATCAATGCGGGGGTCGTGTTTCTGATGATTGCATCCGCACTATCCCAGGCTGCTTGCCCCCTGGAAGCTTTGCCTCAGGATGCCACACTTGGCCCTGAGACCCGGTAACAGCCAAGAGGCTGCCATCTTGTGCTCTGAGCCCCTGAAGGTCTTGTCCAGCAACCTCGCTGCCTCTCTCAGCTTCCTGGGGTCAACCGCCTTTGATTCGAGGAAGCCAGCTTGTTGCTGGAGAGCCAAGGGCTCCGTGCATCAACTGCTCACCCACAACGCGTGAGATGCATGTGACAACACAATATGCTGGAGGGCAGTGAAGCCCCTGCTGGCTTTCTACCTACATGTTTTTAGTGCCGCGACTGGCTTTGCTTGCATGAAAAATGGTTGTTACCTAGAAGAGAGGAGTGCACTTATCCTCAGGTACTCGTTTTGTTGTTTTTAATGTTAGCTCTTTATTTGCACTGCGGCCTAGGAGAAGCGTGGGAAGAGTCCGTAGTTCTAGCATGGAGGATCCCTGCAAACCCACCGTGTTGGGTTTGGTGTATCACATGTTATCTCTCTCGCTGGCTTGGAGAGGTTTCTCTCAAAGTTTTGTTGTCTCTCTATGTCTCATTATGTTGTCTTTGATACTGTCTTTGGCAGCAGAATCATTAAATTTGTGCAGCTGATACACAGATACAGGGATGACGACATCACTCTCTATACTGGACACTTGTCCATGTCATTGTTTTTTAGGTGCTCTTAGAATGTACTGCTGTCCTCCAGGGTCAGTCACAGAAGAACACAGAGACAGGCGAAGCCATGTAGCCTGAACGCAGCATAAATGTGTGCTGTAAGCTGCCTAGGAAGGGCTCGTCAGTTATAAGAGGCCTATAAATACATGAATCAGTCAATCAATCCCAGGAAAGCCCTCCACCCTGTTGAACCACGGAGTGGTGCTATTCATGCTGCCAGGGCTCCAGATAATTGACGACTGGTCCAAGCATGCTTGTGTCTGTGTGCGTGTGCGTGTGTGCGCGCATGCACTTGTATGTATATGTGCCTACATGCAACCTGATGAGTTCTTCTCTGGGGCTTGTTGGAGAAATTCAAAAGAAACTAAATCCTTCCCTTTCACTATTTGCATATTGATTACTTTCAGAACTCATTAGAGGAGGAAAGGACCTTGGCCACTTGGTAAAACAGAGACAGCCGCCCTGGCCTCCTTGCCCTGGCGCTACATTTGCACATGCGCTGAGGCCCGTGAGCTTTGTTGCTGGAGTTCCTCATGCTCAGAAAGGGGGCTCCCTCACAAGCTTGCCTCCGATCTAGCTTGGCTCATCTGCTGCTGCAACCACCTGATTAGAGGGCTTGGTCTGAAAATCAAGAGAGGCTGTGGATGAACTTGTCTCTAGCAAGTGCAAATTGAGTGCTTGAGCCCTTTGGGATTGGAGAGTTTCTGTTTGCAGAGAAGGCAATAACCAATGGCTGAGTTTACATGCTGCCAGAAACCATGGTGATTGCTTACCCTGTTGGTCTGTCCACACCCAGCTGTGGCATTTCTGCGTGGTACCTTTAGTTCCCCAAAACCACAGAGAGCACAGCAGTGTTTTCTAAGGCTTCCATGCTTCTCTGTAGCTTCTTTGGTCACCCAGGATCTCCATTTTACCATGGCTGGTGTGGAAACACCACCCAGGAAGTCCTATGAAATAGATCAGCTGTGGAAATGACCACTTAGTCCTCCTCTGCGACCTCAGCTCTCTGGCAAGATGTATCACCACCCACTTTATTCCTATTGACCAAGCAATGTTTCAAAAACAGGCAGAGAGCGGGACAGTGCATGGAGGGAGAAGGAGGAGATTACAACCAACGTGTTTACCATAAGAAGAAATCTTTTGGAGGCAGGAGTGGCTAGGAGTTGCAGAGATGCAGCTACACTTAGGAGGAGGAGAATCCACCTCACAACCTCAGAGGGCCAGTCGGGATGAGGATGCTGAGGAAGCAGGAGAGTCAGGAAGGAGATTGTACTCATGGGGGCTGCTGGAATGCAAGGCGAGAGTGGGAGGGTGGAATGGAAAGCACAGAGAACCGTGTGATCGATGGACTGGTAAATTACAGAAGCAGGGCAAGGTTGTCTGCCATGATGTGTGAACCTGGTTAATGAGTTGATGGAAGAGTCAACAGACAAAGAGTACGTGATTTGGAAGGGATGTGGCTCAGGTTCCCCTGAGGTTGCAAGCAGCTGAGATGTTTTATCTAGGAAGGAATGTGCTTTGTAAGGACTACATCCCTTTGTGTGTATATTAAAACTAAATGATAAGCTGAAGTCTCAGAATTGGGATAGATGTATTTGTGAGCTTCAGTTTATGATCTGTTCTATAAGACCTAATATCTGAATGCAAATTAAAGAGAGATTACCCTTTTTGTTTTTAAGCACCCTTTCCCACTAGCTAGGCTTGCACAGTTGCTCTTGTCAATACAGAGCTGTGTGTTGCTTTATTACTCCTTTCCAAACTGGGGTTTAATTTAAGAATGTTGCTAAGGGTCACTTCAACCGCTTGGGAATCTCTGTTAAAGTCATTGCAAAGCTGCAAAGACTGCAATTCCTGCTGAATTCCCCCCCCCCCCCGGAATTTAACTCTGAACTCTTAAGTTGAGAAGGGATTCCTCTTCTAGAATTTAGTTCCTTTTCCTGTGCCCTTGTTTTGGGTTTGGCTCTGTTTAAATGATTTGAAATGATTTCTTGAGATAATTTAAGAGATAGATAAGTAAATGCAACCTATATTTTTCTTGCATGGAAGCTTAGCATGCATTTGTGCTGGTGCTTTGTCACACTAGTTCATGCAGGGCCTGAGAAAGGAAAAGTCTCCACCCACTTCAGTGTAGTTTTCTCTCTCTCTATTTAACCCCCCTTGCCCTGGGGAAGCTGAAGTAATTTCAGGAAGTAAATGAGGGTAAGGTTTACTCCTCTGCTGATGGATGATGTCCAAGATAACTATTCTGCACAATTAATGTAATGTGTAGTTCATCCTTCTGATATGGAGGCAAAGGTTTACAGGCTCCTCCTTTGGGGGAAATCAGGACATTCCATGAAAATTTCAAATTCCTAAGCATGCCAAGTGTCTTGGTTTGGGATCCTTTGTCCATTATTGCCCCCTGCCTGATTTTATCATTCAACCCAGCATAAGCAATAAGGCAATCATTTTCTCTTCTACAACATTGGATGTCTGTCTGTCTATTGATTGATAGCTGGCAAGTTCAGATGTGAAACAGTCTTCTATATTTGTTGATCTAGACATTATTTTTGTCTAACAAAGCCTATGCTAAGCATTTTATTTACAGGCATCAAAGAACAAGGCTGAAAAACCCATGGCTCTCCTAAGGTCCCTAAACTCTTATTCATATGAGACCTGAAGAGCACAGCCAATGGGCAGGTCTGGAGGAACATTTGGAGAGCCACTGATCCCCACCTCTGCCTCCGAAAACCAGCCGAGTGTTCTGGCGGAACCATAAGGTAGACACATCTGAGGGGTGAGCTTTTGTGGGTGGCCAATACAATCCTATGCAAGTTTAATCAGATGTCAATCTCACTATATTAGTTGGTGTTTATTCTGTAGTAATTGGTTTTTAGGACAGCAGTCTAAATCTGACATCAGCACAAGAGGTATTTGAAGTTACGGGCTTTTTCAGAGATGTGTTCTCCTCCTTCCTCCTGGAATGCTGTCACAGGAAAAGTTCATCTGGCACCTGCTGTCTAAAGCATCTCCATTTCCCTAGGCTTGGAAAGGTGGTTGTTTCAATTAAAGTATTTGAAAGTGATTTTCAATATTTGAGTATTTTTCTGTCTTACTATTTTCACCTTTACAATGTGTTTTTACTTAAACCAGATTTAGCATCTTATGCTGTGTTGGCATGTTTACGAGTTTTATATTGTTGATTTGTATATTGCTGTTATTAATAGTTTAATAATGTTACATTGTAAAGCAGCTACAAGATGTTTTAATAAATATAAATAGGGTAATGAAATGCAAAGACTAGTGAGAGGCTTGTCCTATTTCTATGCTGAGCTCAATATAAGATGGAAAACACGGGCCTATCCCCAATAACGGCCTCTCGGCAATCATGCTGGCACGAGATGCTTGAAAAGCTTTTGTAGAAAGTTTCAGGTTTCCTGCATTTTAACTTTAGGGAGTCGTGTGCATGAAAAGATCAGAAAGGGCTTCCCTTTCATTTCTCTAAATCAGTTAAGAAGGATAAAGAACTTACACCACCAAAATTACCAGTTCAGACTCGAAGCATGCTCAAAAGACCTCAGTCCAGAGTGAAGAATGTTTTAGGGAAAACAGCTTTTGGAACTTCAGTTATATCATCGTTCCTGGAAAATAAATGACTCAGAATCTCTCTTATATGTGATCTTGGAGGCCATAGAATGAATGCTGGAAAAGAGCTACATTTGCATGGCAATTCATTATTATATTATATTATTTATATTTATTATAATGCCATTTAACCAGTGGGGTGGGGAAATCTGAGGCCAAGACCTACTTCCAGTCTTATCCAGTGTTTAGCATCAAGTAATGAGTGAGGAGGTGAATATTTTGGCACTTTCCTTTTTCTTGACTTTGGGTGGAAAAGCTTCTCTTTACAGGTTGAGCACATATTACAATTCCAGGATACTGGGAATAATGAATAAAACCCAATCTTCTCCAGTGTGAAAGCAATGCTTCCAAATATACTCCTCCATTCCCACTGAGACCAATTATCTTAAATATTTAAATCTCTCTGTACATTTTTTAAAACAAATGGTAAGATTTAATTTATTGGATAGAACCGCTATTTATTCTCTGAGGATTTAATTATAGATTGAGCTTTTGGCGTAGGGCAGAGGGTGTGCCATATGCATTCATCTATATGAACTTGATTAGATAATGTTTGTGAAACATGTTTCACACTGCTTTGTTTGGAAATAACTCCACCATGGCCCATGTGGCAGAGTAAACACAGAGGATTGCCGAACACAGCTTCATAATGCCGGATTCACATCCATATATACCTAGAAATTCTATGAAAAAGGGGGAAGACTCTAAAGTCATTAAGTCTGCTTTCTTCATTAATCCCACTTACTACTTATCTGCTCCCCACCCCAATTTTACACAGAAATAAGACAGAATAAGATCCTAAGGATATGACCTATGCATGTTTATCTAAGAAAAATATTCTATAACTCCTAGCACTTCTCAGCCAGCCACACCTGGGAACGTAGTGGGTTGCAGGACTTTTTCTGTTGAAGCTCCATAGGATTGCACCCACAGACTCTATCCAGGAACACTGGGAAACTAGCATTCAGATGATCTCCCTTTGTATGAAGAGTTCCACCAGTTACTTTTGGCTAGAGATACCAGGGGATCTTCTGCATGGAAAATATCTGTTCTGCTCCTAAGCCATGACCCCTCCCCAACTCTGTGATAAATCCTACAGAGTTCATTGGGCTTTTCCCCAGCACAGGGTGTCTCCCAACCTTTGTGAATTGATGGACACATTTGCAATTTTGTATGTCGTAGGTGTTGTTGTGAAATAGCAACCAGGGAAGGCTTGGCTGTTCATAAAATGACTGCCACCATGTCAGCTACGGGTGACAAAGCACCCACTTCCCAGAATTCAGCACTGTAACAAGCCAATATCCCATTCTCCTCCTCCTCCATGTCTCAAAATTAGAAGGGGCAAGGAGCCAAGCAGGTGAAAGGAGACACATCCACGGGCACATCAGTGGCCATGTGCACCGCTTTGGAGACCTCAGTCCAACCCTGCTAAGTGGGACTTCAGCCAAAATGAGCATTTTGGCTCTTTATTTCAGAGAAGAACAGCTGGGGCCATTGTCTTGTCTGCAATGCCTGTAGTTTGCCTTCAACACAGTGCCTTCCATATGTTCTGGGCTATAACTCCCAGATTTCCTGACCATTGGCCACGCTGCCTGGGGTTGATGGGAGTTGAGGTATAAAAATCTGAAGGGCACAAGGAGGGGAAGGCTTGTCTAGATAGAAATAAAAAGGCCAACATTTGCCAATTCGTCATCAGCTTTCCAGATCTGATGAGTGCAATGTGTATCCAACTGAATGAAATTTAGGAGCATGGAAAAAGTCATAAGGGGTCTAAAATATATGGGTGACTATTTCCAGGTACTCATTTTGCTTTGCTTTCAGTCTATGTTAAAAGCAATCTACTTGGAGAGGAACAAGTAGCTGTAATTATTAGAGACAAGTGTCAAAACAATATTTTTGACTTTACTTATGAGCTTCACAAATAATAAAGTTAGTTTTATCATGAAGTAGTTCAGCCCAGTGGAAAAAAGCAGATCTTGAATGCTGAGGCTGGTGTGGGAGGAGAACTATCAAGAATTACTTTTGCCTCTAGAAATTGTTTAGATACTTTAGGTATCCATGGAAGGACTTCAGGTATAAATCCATTTTATACTGTTCGTTAATACAAGAACTTAGAGGAAGTACACTAAGTGTAAGGAAGGCTTGGAACCAATTTTCCCCAAGCTTGGACTTTTATCTAGTAGCATCCAGCTTATGGCTTGCCTCACTAATTAAATTCTGGCCAACCCAGATCTTTCAGTGTTTACATGGTTGATGAAAATTTAGCCATTTAAGAAGTCTTTTGGTTAGTTTGTATCAGCTTCACCCAACCTTTTGAATAGTGTACTGTTATGAGCATCAAAAGCAACAATAAAGAATTGTCTGTATTCATTGGAGGCAGGAAGCCAGCTTAAGATGCCGCTGGAGCAGCACTAGAAGAAAAGTAGGAGTTTGCAGAGAGGCTGAATGTTTGTTGCTTCCTTTTGACTTTACTGTAGAAGATGTAGGACTGGTACCTGTGCCTGCTTTCAGGAGGGGAGAACAAAATGCAAAAAAAAAAAAAAGTGAAAAAGATAAAATTCTCAAGCGTGTTGGCTAATCGAAAGCTATTTACCTCTATGTGGAGGCAACTCCTCCTGCGCATCTGGAGGGTTTTCCCTCCCCATTGAAGTGAGTGGAAAAGCTCCTCTAGAATGGGGATCTGTGTGCACATACCATCCTTGCAATGTTTAATAAACAATTGACACAACTAGACCTACAGAGACAGTTTTCCTTTGTATATGTATTTTCAATATTATTATCATTCTATTATTATAATTATAAGCTATTCCAAGCAGAAGAAAACTAGAACATAGATCCAAATGACATTGTGAAAATAAAAGTCAGCCTGTTTTCCTTGTGCAGATCTCTTGCAAAGGGAGGCAAGAGCTGTTTCCAATCTGCCATACCAAATGTGAATGCTCACTCACTCTTCTTGCTGGCATTCTCAACAAGATCGCCATGATTTCCATTTCTTTTTATAGTAGAGTATTATTCCTGTGAAGCTGATCCTCATCAAACATGACCTTTCTGAAGGTTCACATTGCTCAGCTATAAATTAAATATGAGGAACTTGGTTTGAGATTAGCACTGGTGTCAATCAGAAGTTCCTTCTATCACATCTGCTCAGTGGCAGCCACAGATTGGACATTAAGCAGCTCAGCAGATGGTGAAAACTTTGAAGTCAACAGGCTTGCAAGGAACTTCCATTTGCGGCACCATAATGACCCTTCTTCCTTTTCAACAGAAGAAATTAACTAAATTGAAAGTGCAGCAATCTCCATTCGTAAACTCCAGAATATATATTAGCAGCTTACAGGCTCTCAAGATGGAATACTGCAGGATTCTGAAGAAATGCCCTGGGCCAGGATCATTCCAGAGATGACAGACAGCCACTCAATAAGTTTAATGGAGTAGAAAAGAAATAATAAAGAAACATATGTATTTAAGTAGATACATGATCCATGGATATACTCATGTTGTGAATACATGTATGTATATGTACATTTATAAATACCATAGAGAACCTGCATTATCCATACTGCTGTTATACAAAGCTGGTTACCTCTTGATCCCGTTTTGTTGCATTTTATTGTTGTTTGTAAAAGGCATTTCTGTTTTGCGTGAAAGGCTTAGATTATGTGCTCTTAGTGATCCAGGTACATTTCTAGCACTATGATCTTGTAGCATGAGTCACGAAAACACTGCTTATGGTGAAAGATCTGCATTTCCATCTCTGGTATTCAGGAACTGGAGAAAGGCACCCCACCTTAGTCAGCCAGTTCTATTCTCCTCAAGAAATATGTCTAAGAGGACATACATAATTTGCTACAATGAGCATTATAACCATATAACATCACTCAGGCAAAACTGCCCATAAAATGCAAAGCAAGGGTAATAATGATGCATGCTTTTCAGCTTAGTTGACCATGACTTAAGTCCCATGGAAATCAGGGAAGATTTTTTTTTTTAAATTATTTTTTAAAATTCAAACAAAGAGCACTACACTTAAAATACAAGCATAAACATTAACATGCAATAAAAATAATTATTTCATTATTGTGCTCCCCATCACCCAGACCAAGGATACATGAAGAAGAAGAAAAAAAATAATGAAATACTCCAGGACTTTCCCCCCTTCCAAAACTGTCATGATCCTTTTGACAGCTCAAATCCTTTCCCTTTCTTTAAAACATAGTCAGTGAATATACCCCAAATCTCAGGAAATCATTGAGGATGTTTGATTACGCACATTTCCTCTATTTTCTAGGGAACCTGGCCACAGCCCCCTTTCACAGAAGCCCTGCAAGATCAACAGTTCCTTGATCTAAGGTGGCCCAATAGCGTTCTGTTCTGCTACCATGTGCTGACACTCCCATTTCATTTTTGCTCACAGCCTTGATGAAAATATATTTGTGTTCCCTGTGTTGCAAAGTGGCCAGCACGCCTGACGTGCTTCTCCTTTGCTTTCATTAACACCTCCGTGCAATTACAGGAGCCAGAGCTGCACTTCAAGGCAAGTTAAAACCATCCTGGTTGATGTGACAATGTAAATGGAGGCACACAAAGCTAATCAGCTTGATATTTAACAGGTAGCAACAATCTGCAGTGCACGCTTAAATGAGCATTTACCAAATAATTACATTAGAAGGCCCTGGCTTGTTAGCCAAGCAGGACAAATGGTTGGGAACGGCCTTATTTATCATCAGCTAATTGCTTCTGATAATGTTTCAGACTTGAATAACCAAAAAATATAGAAGGGTGACTGTTGGTACTTTCTACCAAAAGTGCTGGGTAGTATTTGGAGAGATCCTGCCTCCCTGTATAGTCTTGCCAGCTTTCTGCAATCGCTGCTGCAGCCAAATTGATTAGATGTCCTTACTCACAAGGTAAGACCCTTCATGTATATTTGGAACTAAATGGAATGAAAAATGGAACCCTCAAACTTGGGATGAGCTTATATCTGAACTCCAGTTTATGAGATGCTTTAGAAGACTTAAAATCTCAGACCAAAACGAAGCTAGACTATCCCCTCTTTCACGCACACACACACACACACACATACTTTGCCTAGAAGCAGATTCTTCCACTAGCTGGGATTTAGTTCCTTTTGTTGCGTCCTTTTTGGCTTCAGCTGTTTTGTGAGCGTAAATGTTTTTTTAAATGACTACTTGAGGCAATGTAATTAATAAACAACTAACGAGCACTTACCTCCTCCTCCCGCAAGTGTCTCACTTGTTTTATCACTGGGGCCGAGACCTCGTGGCACGGGATTTCCTCCCACTGCGCATTCACCAGCGGGTCATTTCAGGGAGGCCTCTTTTCAGTGTGAAGAAAGCATGAGCCAGGACGGGGTGGGGGTGGATGAAGTTCTCCCTATCCACTACACCATGCCCCAATCCAGTTTGGACTTCCCCTATAGCCACTTTTGGGATTTTTGGGGACCATTTGCTTTTAAGATAATTGCATACAATTGCAAGCACAGAATTCAAAGCCACAGTTAACATCCCAGCTGGTTTAACCGTGAAGTCATGGTTAACTCATGTGACCTGCTTTGTAAGGCAGCAAATTTATCTTTTGAGTCCAGAGACCCAACCCTAAGTGTAATTTCTTCTTGTTTGGAAAATGTTTCGCAATTTTAGGAGTCATAGTGTATTCTTAATACCTAGGCCAATTTTATCCTTCTGTCTGCTCACAAGTTCTCACACATATGAAACGGGGCTTAAAGCTGATCAGAAAGCAAAGGGCCTGCAACTGTCCTTTCGTCTCCCATGCCCTGTAGCAGACTGGCGATCATGAGTCTTGCATGGTGGAATATCATAGATGAGCAAGATTCTTGCCTTTCTGTCATAGACGTCAGCTGCACAAGTGTCCATATGTGAGAAGACGAAGCACACATGCTATTGGTATCATATGCTTCTTAGTAAGTGAATCAATGCTTCCTTTTTTCTATGCGTACTTTCCGGCAATGTCGGCACATTGTGGGTATGTTCCCAGGTCCTGCCAACCAACACTGGCAACAAATCAGAGTGGGTTGGCTGTTGTATGAGCAACCCACAATGCACCTGGCTCAGTGGGGGTTATGGGCCCCATCCTCCCCCTCACTCCTCCCATGGGTACCTCAGGTGCCTATTTGGGGGCTTCCTTCCCAGTATGAATGAGAGTACCAGGAGGGAAGGTTTTCATCAGGATTTTAGCGGGTGCAGAGAGGTTTGTATACGTTGCTTTCCTGCATCCCATGGTCCTCTGAGGCCCAGATTTGCATTCACAGGACGACAGGGTAGGGGGCAGCTGGAAGCCCAACAGCTCAGTTCAGCCCAGCCTCCCACATTCCGGGAGGCCTTTGAGACTGCGGCAACACACCCTTCCCAGCCAGAAGACTTGACCTTGGCAGAGATACCTGATCACTCAAGGACATTGACCCTGGCAGCAGGGTAGGGCTGGTGGGAGGTGTTTCAAGGATGTCTCCTCAGGTCATCTTGGCTGGGCAGAAATGCTAATGGATTGATTTCCCTACCAGGACCAAGAGCGAATTCATAATGGGTGTTCAAGGATGGGCTGGACATGCACATGGTAGGCATGCCATGAGTGGACTTGGGTGGAGCCAGGGGTCAGACTAGATGGCCTGGGAGGTCCCTTCTGACTCAGTCTGTTTCTATGTTTCAATAAGGGCCACTAATCTGGGCAGGTTTTCATAGACTTAGTAGGAGGCACAAGATCACAAGCTTCCAGCTTCTAGTGGGAACAGGAGAATGGCACAAGACTGTCCTTGGGAAGTACATGTGGGGTGACTGAGCACTCAGCCTGTTTGGTTTATGCCGTGAGAGGTAAGCAGAGGCTCCTTGACGGCTAGAACGTGTGTATTTTGGTTGCCTGTGAGAAAGCTGTGTGCTCATGAGGGGCATGACAGCATTAAAAGAACCCTCTGAGGACTCTGGCCATGATTACTGAAGGCCAGGAGAGAACAGGTTGCAGGCCTGAACAGTCTGAAGACTACAATTCCAATTTACTGTGTGCTGCAAAAAGCAAGCCTAATTAGAAAAGCTCTCCAGTTGACATTTTTCAAAAAACACATGTTAAGTGCCATAATGTATTTAAGGTTATGTCTAGTTTCATATTATAGCTTAGACTCATTGACGGTCATTTTGGAGGTATTTGGATAATTTTGCCTGATAATTTGCACACAACGTAGTGAGACAAATTTAATATCCGCCAAGACATTGGGAAGCAAAATGTTGGTCCTTGCTATCTCAAATTAACCTTTTGTGATTTGAGTTAGAGTAGGTAAAATAAAATATGTTCAAGATATGACAGTAAATGAAAAGGCATTTCAATATTAGGAAAAATACTTTAAAATAAATAGCTGGGTGATGACTTTGAAGTGCTAATCTAAAGTGATAATTATTGCCTTGTGAATAATGAATAAATATTTTACGGAAATGTGTTCTAATGTGCTCATGTGATATTGCCTTTTCTCTCATATGCCTTGGTAATGTGTCTAATGAAATCACGGTGACTTAAAAACTCAATGCATATCATTATGTATTGTTTAAAAATTGCTGTAAATTATTTTGATTTAATGTCTGTTGCATTATTTGTTTATGTATTATATTTATTTCCCTCTTTTTCCTTTCAAGGAGCTCAAGACAGCTTACATAATTGTCCATCTCCTCTCCATCTTCTCCTGTGAGGCAGCTTGGGCTGAGTGTGTGACTGGCCCAAAGTAACCCAGGAAGCTCCAAGGCCAAGTGGGCAGTAAAACCCAGATCTCCAGAATCCCACTTCCACATTCTTTACACCACACTGGCCCTCTTTTGCATGTAGACTATTGTTACGTGTAGAAAACAAATCCAGCTGTCATTCTATCTAGAGATCTGTGAATCAGCAAACGCAACATTCTCCTAATTCCAGTTCTAAGGCCAATGTTTCTAAGCATTCCTGGTCTTCGCTTGAGGACTGAAGAGGATTTCTGATCCAGACTTTGACACAAACCAGACAATCCCATCAGAGTATAGTGATTTGCTCAAGCAAGCAGAGTCAGGCCAGCAATTGGCTTTTCTGCAATTAGAAATGGATGGAGGAGGCTGGTAATGGTGGTAGAAATAAGCAGTCTGCAACAAGGAAACTTTTTAGAAGTCAGATAAGCCACTGAAGAGTGATCAATACTGCTGTTGGAAAAAAGGAGTCCTCGCCTCCCTTTTAGTTTATGATACAATAAGACCAAAATTCAGAATATTGCCTCTCTTGCTAAATCAGCTTCATTTTTGCATGCCTAAGTATGAAGTTTTCTAAGGGCAGATTTGACGGAAAGGATTCATTGGGAACATCTCTTTTCTTTGGCATGTCCTCAGGACTAAGTAACACCTTATATGTCTCTGCCTAGCCTGCATTAACTGATAATGCAAGCATCTGATGTAGTACTTAATTATAACACACCTCTGGGGGATATCTCAGCCTTCTTCTTTGTAATGATAAAATATTTTTTCTTCCTTGTAATACAAAAACAGTCTCCATTTAATAATAACCCTGTATTGATGCAAAGCATAGATATTCTGCAGTTAGAGAGAAATATTTAGCACCTGAGGGCTCGAACAGGGAGCTGCCTGGCTGAGGCTGCAGTCTTGTACTCTTACTAGAGAATAACACCCTCTGAACCCAGGAAGACTTACTTTGGCATAAATATGCCTACGATGGTGCTGTAAGAGTTTATTGCATTATCAGCCTGAGCCTGCAATGGTACGTGCACTTATTTTGGAGCAAGTCTTACTGAACGCAGTGGGGACAAACCCACACAGAATCGAGCAGTTACCAGTGCTTGTGGTATCACATTGGTGGAAACACAGTAGTCACCTCTTAAGAGCAGTGTTGATTTTTTCCTTGAAGGAAATAATTACCGCAGACATTGAGAATTTTTCCATAATGTTGCTGAATAAATACTTAACCATGTACATACCTAACTGGTGCATTATTAGGAAAAGAGATTCTCTGTGCCATCGTGATCCACATGTAATGTTTCCATGGATTTGTAGTACTAGAGCATGTTTTATGGGGACGGAGGAATCCTCATTCTTCCAGAACTCCGAGAAGTTTGGTTAAAGAGAGGGGAAGGAGAGGCCTCTTGTGCGCTGGGTATGCCATGTTTTACAAGGAGGTATGGAGGGTATCTGCCTGGAGGAGGGCCTTCCCTGCCGTGGTACCCAGACTATGCAATGCGCTCCCCAGGGAGGTTCACCTGGCGCCAACTTTATACTCTTTTTGGCACCAGGTAAAGACCTTTTTATTTAGTCATCATTTTAATAATTAAGGATTTTAGATGTTTTAAGGTCTGATCACAGTCACATGTTCTTTCCTTTTTCTTCCTTTCTTCCTTTTCTTTATGAAAGTGTTTGTTTTATGTTTGCCTGTTATCTGTTGTTTTAATTATCATATCATTGTATTATTATATTACTATTTTTATTGTGTTGTAAGCCGCCCCGAGGCTTCGGCAAGGGGCGGCATAGAAATGTTCTAATCATCATCATCATCATCATCATCATCATCATCATCATCATCATCATTGTAAGCTGTCCTGAGACATTTTATCAGGAAGGACAGAATAAAAATGTTTTAGATGGATGAATGAATGAAAGGTACTCGAAGTTACACTGTCTCTTAGGGCTGGTCTTCCTCTTCCCCTCCCAACACACACATGGCTATGTAGGATCTGCTTTCCCATATGGCCGGGAGCTGTTCATGTGCGCTGCATCTGTCAACCTTGTGGGTCTTTTCCACCCGACCAGCCTTCTCCCTCCCAGTATGGCAGGAGTGGGAAACCTCTTTCAACCCAAGCACTGAAGTATGTGTTGGTGAAGCTCTCTGGGGGAAATGAATCTGGCTCTCTGGGTAGGGAGTGGCCAAGGGCAAATAAAATATAACAGTGGGGGCAGGCTATGAACAGATACAAGCACTTTGAACACAAAGCTCTTCTTCTGGCAGCTAAGTCTTAGGAGAAGCATTTCAACCTTTTTCAGAAGGGGAAAAATGCACAAAAGTCAGGAACCCCAAAGAGGTCAGCAGGCAATCAGGTGTTGAGGGAAAGGGGTGTGGCTTGGCAAATGGCCCTGAGTATCTGGGGATCCCTGTAGGGGGATGCCGGGAGCCTGGGGTTCCCCACCGCTGCAGCAGGGGGCTGCAGTCAGCCCCTTCCCCTGGTTAACCTCACCCCTGACCCTGAAGTTGTCATGCACTGCAGCCGTATGAAAGGATAGTTGGTAGCTCTGGGACCAGGGGGACAGATTCCTAATATCTGGGAAATATTGTCTATTCAGAAGAGTCTTTCTCACAACCTAATAAAGGGATCTGTTCCATCCACCCCACTTACTAAGCCCACCGTGATAGTAATCATTCATCAACAAACCATGAAAGCCTATTTCAGAGTGTCGGCAGCTCCTTTTATCCTTGTACTGTTGGTGGTTTCCTCCTCACAAACACGGCTTTGGTGCATCACTTAAAACATACAAAGTAAGCATGAAAGAATCCATTTAGACTTTTGTCTAAATTAACCTGCTCGTTGAACCAGAGATGCTGGGTAATTTGAATGCAGGGCAAGTTTATGCTTGCAGGTACCTGGGGAGAGATCTATTATCATGAACATACAGGAAAAAGCAAAGCAGAGTTTTACGTGGCTGCATTAACTGCTCAGTGTGGGTCAATCTTTTTTATTTTCTCTTAAAACTGTGTATGGGCAACAGTAATGATTTCCGGTGGATGAGAGCTTTCTCTCCTGCTGGTGGGATTTTTTTAAAACTAAACCTCTAAGCCAGAAAGGTTACTGGTGGGACTCAGGAAAGGGGCTGCTACAGACTGAACCACACCAGCAGAAAAAGAAATGGGCATCATGAGTGTGTACGTAGAGGTATGAATAGCAATAAATCGGCCTTATTGAAAGGAAATTACCTGCGAGTTGCATATATACCTTTAATATATGCATTCATGATACTGCAGTTCTGTGAGAAAAAGGAGGTCCTGCTCTCTGTTATGGAAAAATAGAACAAGGGTGGTCTTCTTATGGCATCTCTTGTGACTGAATCTTTGCACACGTATAATTCACATTAGAAGCACATTTCATATCCACAACAGCTTCATTAATCAAGGTAATCTGCCCCCAAATACGAGAGTTCTGAGTTTTAATACTCATTACTGGTGTGGTCTATTGATTGATATTATCTGTTCAGATCCAAAAGTTATGTTAGACTAGCAGGAAAACATGAATGGAAAGCAGGTAATTGATTCTGTGCACCATTTGTTAGAAAGCCAAGAATGTTGATTGTCTGGCAATGGAAAACGACTGAAGGTGCTTTGTTTGCTTCAATGGGAAATGTTGGACACTGGTGACGTGCTCCCAGTTCTCTTATGTGCACCAGGGGGCAGTTAATTTTCTTTTTTAACTTCAGCTAGTCATAATTAGACTAGCTACATAATTAGAACATGTAGTTGGATTCATATGTCCATCATTAAACATAGCTAAGGGCACAATCCAATACTTTCTACTGCAGAGGGTTGTATGCGCCCAATGAAAGAATGAAGCATGGTGGTGTCACCACAGTGCCTTGCAAAGTGCAGTCCTTCTGCACAGATGTCTGGATGAAGCATCAGGGAGAGGAGTGGAAGGAGGCTGGGTCACTGAATGGTATCGACTGTTGCCTCCAGCCTTCCTATCTTGCCTTCTCATCCCAGGGACACCCAGGCAGTGCAAACCTTCCTGAGGGTGGAGTCAAATCTTTTGGGAAAGGAAGTGTGTGTGTGTTGGGGGGGGGGGGATCTGTTTGGAATCAGCTCTTCACGTGGGCAAGAACTACTCCCAGAAACCAGAGGGAATGATTTCACCTGATAAAACTTGAGAATGGCCTTCTTATGAAACACTCCAGAGCACCAAAAACCAAACCAAACCAAACCAAAAACAAAAAAATATCTTGGCTAGCTCAACTGAAGGTCTGAACTTCAAAAGCTATCTGCTGGAAAGGGAAAATGGGAGAGGTGGGCTCATGCCGGGAGCTGCAGCTAGGCTATTGCTGTCCAGGGAGGGTCCTGGTTGGCTTAGCAGGCTGAACTGATAAAGAGAGAGAACTTCCCTTCAGCACAGTCAGGTGAGACTCCCCTGATGGTACTCTCTGCTGCACTCTGCCAGCTCCTTGCCTCCTCGTAGCCCTCCTGTCTTTCAGTGATGCTCACATGATTATGTTCTGCCTTGCAAGCTTTTGGTTTCCTGCTCCTCACAACTATTCTGACCCTCACAGCTTGTTAATTCCAGTCTCTAGCTCAGTTTCCTTTGTCAGATGGAAGTTCCTACCATAGTAGATCTACTCACAGGGATCCTAGGAACACTCATTCTGGGGACCATTTGGAATGTTGAGTAAGTGTCATGGGCATTCTCACAAAATGGCTGCCATGGGGGATTTGATCTTTCACAAAATGGCTGACAATCATGAGCTTTACATTTTTACCTCCTTCTCCATAGTTTAACTGCCACTCTTCTTTTCTCCAAGAGCCCAATCTCCATGATAAGCATTGTCTGGAACTATGCATGCCTTCCTGGTGCCTCTTTCCTTCAGTCCATCCAAGGGAACCATTCTACATTTGCTAAATTATTAGGCCTTAAATAGCATACGCTGATAGGATGCATTAACTTGACAGAAATCGCCTCTCCTGAACTATGCCACTACACTATATAATGAATACCTAGTTAGACTGTAGATACCTCCTAGAAGAATCCTTTAAATGTTATTTTTGGCACCTTTCATTAAAATGGAAAGAGCTATAAGAAATTCAGTTCATGGCAGCCAGCCAGCCTACAACTCAGGGAATTACTTTCCCACAATTTTTGCCTTAGTTTTACAAGGTAAAACTCTGTTTATACATAGCCAAGATGAAAATCAGGCTTTCAACCTTGGGTAGGGGGAACCTTATTAAAATACGTACATTTTGGTTTCTCAAACACTAGCCCCCCACACCTGTGGCTGTTTCCCCTAAGGAAACACTGCAATAGCATCCATTTCAATCACAAGTGTCAATGGGTCTTAGGTTGCACCTTATCCAGCCTGCAATTGCGCTCTAGGGAGAACAATGACACCTGAACTGCCTGCAATATCTCCATATCCCATCCATGCCAAGAAACAAGGCAGCCTGATCAATATTAGGGATGAGTGGGCATTGGAATTGGGGGGTGCCTGAGTAACTTTTTACAGCTCTATCCTGTGTTTCTTTCAACAAATTCAAGGCAGGGTGTATGTTCCTTCTGCAATGTTATCTTTGCAATGATGCTGTGATGTAAGTTGAACTGAGAACGAAGGTTAGGGCCCGGGTCGCACAGCAAGAGCTGCATGGTTGCATGGGAATTTGGTCATGGTTCTTCCCGTGCCTGGTCTTCCTGTGTCTGGTCTTCCCGTACAGTTCTACTTGTCATATGAGTAGAACTGAGGTGAGTACAACCCACCCTGAGCAGTCCCCCTACATCAGTTCTGCTCCACTCACATCCCACCCCAGACCACTCCTCCTTCCTCAAGATGTGCTGGGTGGGATACTACCCATGTTCTTCGGCTGCAATGTTCATACTGTTGATTTCAGCCCTTTGGGCCACCAAGAAGGCTTATAAGTCAGTTCTGAACAGTACAGTGTCTTGAAATTCTCTAGCTCTGGGCAGATGAATTGCTGGGATGATTTCACCAAACTTTTCCAGGGGAAATATAAGTTGTAGCATAGCTTCCTCCTCCTCCTCTTCCTCCTGTTCCTGTTCCTCCTCCTTTCCCCTCCCCCATCTCTTAATTTGGACTGGTCCCCATTTGGCATCCTCCACAGTGCAGATGTGAGATGATAATGTTGTGTCCAAGGAAAAGATGGAGGAAGGGCTTTGCCAAAACCTGTCTCCTAGTTTTCTTCCTTCATGAAATGTCTGTCCACTGTTCTGCCTCATTCTCAGGGCATTTTGTAACTCATTCTTTCTAGAGTTTGTGGACTGACCTAGAACACTGTGAGGTGGCTGACAGTGATGTGCAATGAAAAGAAAAAAATGCACACACGCTTCTCTCCGTTGCTCTGCAGCCTCCCAGGCTGCCTGCGCTTCCTGATCTGAAAAGGCCCTCTAGGAGGGGTCATTTTATTACTGTTTAACTGAAGTGCCGGGAGCTGTGGAGGATGCAGGCTGCTAGAAAGCGGCTTGCGCTGCAAAGGCAGGGCACTCATGAACCCTTCTCAGCCACTTCATAAGTGAGAAGAAGGAACTCAAGCCCAGCTCATGAGCATTTGCTCTGAAATGTCCTGTTCTTCTGAATTTCTTTCTGAGAAGTATTTCTGTTCTGTCCAATTGAGTAGGAACAGTCAAAAAGTCCAGCAGAAAATCTTGGCACAGCAGTGCTTGTGACCTAAACTGCGGCTTTTCACCCCAATAAAACATAGAAGGAAAGTGCTCTATCACAGACCACACCAAATCACTAATGGACTTATTTGAGCAGATAATTGGCCAGACCTGTAATAGAAAAGGAACTGAAAGGAAGGCTCTTAACCAGCAATTTCTAACCCTGTGCTCCTTTGTTGCAATCCAATATTTAATGTACCAGAAAATGCAGTTTACCTTGTTCTACATTTGGGGAGCTGCTTATGCATTTGAATGGTTTCCCACTGTTGAAGGATATCGTTTATGAAGCTCTATATATACAGCTCTAAACATAGAGTTATATGCAATTCATAAAGTTCAAAGTTGTGTGATAGCAACGCAGCCAGGAGACAGCTCAGCACAATTTAGTGCTTTGAATCCTTTTTCATATATTGCGTACATCTTCACTTATTCATATGCTCGCCCTCAAGAAAAGTGCAAGCATAGCAGAAATTGGTGGTTTGCTGCACCATCTGTGGCTACTCATGCTGAGCAGGAATTTGGAGCAGCCAGTTCTGCATCCACTGCTCCATGGTGGGCATGCCAGGCCCTTGCCATCTATCACATCACTCTCATTCAATATGGCAGAGTCACATTTCTGCCAGTGGACCTGTCGGTGTGGAACAGATGCTGGTACGAGCCAAGAGATGTGTTGCCCCAGCTGCTGCTCTCTGCTCAGAACATGTGTGAGTGTGCAGAGAGACGGGAGGCCACAGGACCATGCTCTTTTAATTATTATTATTACTATAGCATTTCTATAATAATTTCAGCATTGCTGAAACCTCGGGGCGGTTGGACTGTAACTTCCATCAGCCCCGGCCAACAGACTGAGTTGAGGTGAGTTCCACAACTAGGTGGTAGGACCACTGCCCTTATTCCTGGAGAGATCTGATCTGGCCCTGGTCACACAAGCCTTTGTGATATGCCATTTGGGCTACCTTGACACACTCCGTGAAAAGCTGCCTTTGAAAACTGCTTGGAGACTTCAGGCGGTCTGGAATGTAGCCGGGCTGTTCCCTGGGCTTGCTTACAGGGAAGCTCTTTTGTGGCAATACCTTTGCTGGCTAATCGTCTGTTTCGTGGTACAGTGCAAAGGGCTGGTCATGACCAATAAAGTCCTTCTTGGCTTGGAAGCAGGCTTCCTAAAAGACCATCTTCTTCCACATGAGCCTGCCCAGATGTTAAGATCTTGGAGGAGATCTTTCATTTGGTGCTGACCACACTGGAGACATGTTTGGTGGAGATATGAGACAGGATCCTCTAGCACTCTGCTCTCAGACTCTGGAACTCTGAGATCAGCGGGAGAGGCCCTTCTCTGGGAACCCTCTGTGAATGATATTAGGAGGGTGAGTACCCGGAGGAGGGCTTTCTCTGTGGTGGCGCCCAATCTATGGAATGCGCTCCCCAGAGAGGTCCGCCTGGTGCCGTCGTTATTTGTTTTTCGGCACCAGGCGAATACCTTTTTATTCAAACGTTATTTTAATTGTTAATATTATTTATTTATTTTATTCTTTGGCCAGGGCGACTTAATTTATACTGTTAAATTATATTGTTTTATATTATGTTATTTATTTATGATTGTGAGCCGCCCTGAGGCTTCGGTGAATGGGGCAGCATAGAAGTTCCCTAAATAAATAAATAATAAATAAACTCCGCACTGAGGGAGTCCAGAATGAGCCCTTTTCTGTTGACCTTCATTTGGCAGGTTAGTACTTCTGTATTCAAGTAGGCCTCTGTTGTAGTCGCTGGTCCTTTGCTGAACAGAGCGATTTATTTCCTTTTCTTGTGTCTTAATTATGTTTTTATTTATTTAATGTTAGTTTTAATTAAAATGCATTGAACAGATTTGATTGTTAGCTGCCTTTTGGTATAGAAATAGCATGTAAATTTAACCAATCCATCTGTCAATTAACCTTTTTATCCTTTCTCTTTCTTTTTCTCTTATATAGGCATGGATTCTTGTTTAATTAATAAATTAAACACTATTGGGATGGCCACAGGTTACCTACCCAACCAGATTTAGATAGAAAAGCATGAATTTGAGAGTTCAGAAATTTTAATTTGATAGTTCAGAAATTCCAGTAGCTAGGAGGTATTTCTACCTCCTACATTGTATTAGCTTTATCTTTTCCTAAGGAAAATCTTCAGGTCCTGTGATTCTTTAACACATACAGTTCAACTTGAGCTTCATCCCTTTTCTAAGAATGTATCACTTTCAGCAGTCCTGGATATATACCTATTTAGTTACATATTCTTTAAGGCAAGAATACTCCACTGTTATGCCCTGCAGCAATAAGTCATACCTGTACAGAAAAAGAAGAAAGGGGAGGGGAAAAATAATTCTCAATTTCATCTGAAAAGTACTGAAACTGGTGACCTAGTTCAGTTTCATGTCTCTGTTCCTCCTTGGAAACCATTTTCCCTCTTCCAGTGACAAAATTATGGAAAACAACTAGGAAAAGAAACAAAGAAATGCTGTAAACACGACTTGAAATGACCTGAGTTTAAATTGTGTTGTAACAGAAATATTGGCTTGGAAGACAGACACGAAGTGTACAGATTCAGAAGCTGTGGAACAGAATGAAGACTCTTCACTGATTTGGAGGTTATGGTAGAATAGATAAGTTCTAGAATAAAGAAGTTTTGGCTCTTGAATAACCTTTGCTGTGGTACTGCTGCCTTCATGGCATGGTGGGGGAACCTCTCTCTGTTGGGGGCCATTCTGCATCAACTATTAAGCTGTAGAGAAATAAGAACCAAAACCAGAACCAGAACCAGAACAGATGGAGGCCGGTACCACCGGCCAGCATGCGGGACCGGTTCGGGTTGCCCCACCCCCCTGCACGAGTGAGAGCATGCGGGACCAGGCGGGGCTTCGGAAGCGCCCTGTGGCCACAAAGTGCCGGTGGCAGCCGAAGGGCGGTTGCCGCTGTTTGGGACCCGTTCAGGGGCCGAGCGGGGGCTGGGCTGGCCAGGGGCTCTTGTTGTAATTGACCCACCTACGGTTGAATGTTAGGGAAGGGGGGGGGGTTTGTTGTTGTTAAACTGCTTCTATAATCTCATTCTGTTTTAATCTGTTTCATGGAGTCGTCCCTGGTCTTGTCGACGTTTATGTTTCCTGGGGAGCGCGCGGGCGCTGCCATTGGCGTGATCATGGGCAATGGACGTTACAGCGGTGGGGGCTTAACATGTCCACATAGAAGAAGGAGGGACAGATGGCTGACACCTGTCCCTCTTTCTGGTTCTGCCCCCAGCGCCGGCTGGCAGCGCCGGCTGGCAATATGGCAACAGGAGCCTGCTGGTCTCTCTGAATATTCTGAGTTCACATTCAGCAAACAGCTGAACCTTCGTGGGCTTTTCTTTTTAATTGGCAGCTCAAGCATAACAAATGAAACAAAAGTTATATTTAGAGCCATGAATAAGGCTGCATTATGAGGGAAAGAACATACAGTACAAATAGACGAAACCCAGGCAGATTCATTATTTGTTTCTTCAGGCTCTTCTCTACCTGAGTGTGCATCTGAGAACAGGGCAGCGCATCTTTGCAAGCATTAAACTCAATGTGGCATGGGCATTAAAAAACGGATTTGTTGTTCACGGCTGATGACAACGCAGCATAGACTTTGCAGCGGTTACTTCTAGCAACAGCTCAGCTGAGCTTTTAAAACAGCTTTCACCAAGCTGGTGCTGTCCAGATGTCACTGCTTATCATCCCCAACTGGAATGACTGTGCATGATTGGACTTGCAGTCCAAGTCATCTGGAGAGCACAAGGTTGTGGAAGGCTGTATCAAAGGGTTATCTTTGAATGGGTGAAAGTGACTTTTTGCCCTTTTATGTTCCAAGCAAATGCAGAGTAGAATAACTTTCAAAAATTGTTCTGTTTGATTATTAAAGTGCATTTTCTCCCCGGGGTGGGGGGTGCTTTCATGCAGATGAGGGAAGTGCTCATATGTGTAGGCATACTTTGGATTCTCTGTGAATAGGGACTCCAAAGGTTGGTGGCATGTTTACCTCCATGATCTCCATAAATGGTACTCTTTCAAGCTTCATACTTGGGTAGTGTTCATACTTGCTATACTTTGTTTTGGGATATGGTTCCAGAAAGAGCAAAATCTTTCTCGGTAGCTCAGTCTTCACTGAAAGAGATTCCTTAATGGGATTTACTCGCATATGGAGTGAACAGATGCATCTGATTGCAGTGTTAAGGTATGATTCTTTTATAGAAAGATCCCAAATTGTGGCCAAAACCTTTTCAATGCCACTCTGATTTCTATCCAATTAACAGCCTGTCTTTATAGCAAACTGGGTGCATGGGGCAGACTGTGGTTCTTATTCATCTTTCAGGGTAGGAATCACTTAATAACCAGTAATTCAGGCTTTTCAAAAGACCAGATTTCTGATCAATGGGAGGATTAGCAAAACAATTTACTTCCTTTTGGCACATGCAACCTGTCCCTTTCAAGATAATTGCCCAGTAATTTGGCAACTTTGTAACTCCCCTTTATAAGGCAATTAACTTCTGCAAGGAAAAGAATCAAAGCTGTCTTATGAAGGCACCACTCCGTTTAGGTGTGCAGTAGTGCTTTGCTTTTTCTCCCAGGGCAATGCGCATCCTCCAGCATTAGACCATGCAGCGAACACCCCGCCAGAGGCAGAACTGTCGGGATCGATGGGTCAGTCTGTTTTCGGCCCATACCACTTGCACGTGTGAACCGTCCCAAGCCCATTCCATTCCATTCCATTCATTTCAGCATCATTGCTTTATATTGTAAAAATATCCTAAATGAGCATTTAAATCCTTCACTTACTGCACTATATGAGGTGATCCAAGGGCTGCCATTGAAGTTAATGAGGTGGGTCCATATCTTGTCACACTTCGAGAACACCTGGTGAAAATAGTGGTGCTTGTTAGACATAAATAATTTGAGTCCAATTGATTTCCATGGGGCTAGCCCTTCCATGGATCCAACTCCTGAAGTCTCTTTTTCTTTCAGGTTTGCAGTCTTTAAAAAGATCACCACAAGTAATTGGTGGCATCCAACTTCTGCCATGTGAACAGAACTGCAAATGTCCCCGGGAACCACAGGATCTGATGACATGATGTCCCTCCTAGAGACACAGCATGGGGGAAAACAGTTTTTTAATTTGACTTTTTATGATTGCCCTGATATCCCAGATTTTCCACTGTGGAATTCTAGATTACGACTGTATGTGTGGTTCCCAGGTGGTCTCCCCTCACTCCGCACTCCAGTGCTGACCAGACCCATATCTGCTTTTGAGGTTGGTGCCTCATATACCTTCAGGCCATACACTGTAGTGTGAACCCAGCGGAGGGTGAGGGGCAGAGATCCTGTGACCCTGGCAAGAAGAACAGCTCATCATCACCATCCGTTTCAGATCCCGTGTGAAATACACATGGCAGGAGCTGCATGCCAGCCACTTCATGCACCTGTTCATTGCTTTACAAAGACTCCAGAACAGTAAAAATAATTAATGAAGATGTTAAACATTGAAAGGCAGCCCTCAGACCACCTCTTAAGTATTTTGATGCAAATTTTAAAGTACAGTAGTGTAACTATTCCAAAACTTCACTGCCAGATTTTAGAGAAATAGAAATTAAAATAAATAATGATTTCACTTATTCTATTTCTCCTTTCCCCAAGTGTTCCATTGACCATTGTTTTACACTGAATTGATTCACACAGCACAAGGGATGAGTGTGGGTTGTTGCTGAGCCACTGGTTGTTGTTATTGAAATGTGGGTTATTGTGTTGTTTGAACCCAGCTGAGATCATAAACCAATGGTAAATCACGTCTTCTCATCATAGATTGCTCATGCTTAACAAGCAATAGCTTGCTAGTGTGACTGGATTCAGACATTATTACTTACATTTCAACTACAACCCATGGTTCAATGACAGCCTATGTGCAAGCCTTGATATTGCATTGTCTAAACGCAGCCAAAGTGGGCTAGATTGATTGGGTTCATGTAATACAATAAGCCATGGTGGTCTGTAAAGAAGAGGCAGATTATCATGCTGTGTGAACCCAGCCAAAGCAGTTAACAAGTCATACTACCTGGTTAAAACAACCCATGCTAGCTCATAAGTCACCAGTGATTGGGTTCAAGGTATAAGTTAAAGGAGCCTGCAAATAGAAACTTAGGAATAATGGTTTAGAATTAAGGTTTGTGGCTTGAGAATAGTTTTGATTCCCTTAACATTAACCAGGACTTTATTTTTTTTTTAATTTTTGAGAGTGAGAGAGAGTAGAAGTGAGAGAGAGAGAGCTCCCATCACAATGCCACCTCTTACAAAACTTGTTAATAAAAATGGACATTAAAGTTTCTAAATGAGTTTTTAAACCCTCCTTAAGAGGAAGGGAAGGTGGATACCATAAGAGTACAATGCCAATTGCATACTGAATATTTGAAATATCTGGAAGGACATCTATCTATCTATCTATCTATCTATCTATCTATCTATCTATCTATCTATCTTTGACATTGCGGTATATCCAAAGGGCCACTGTGCCTTTTCTCCTTGAGCTCTGCTTTGCAGGAATCAAGGGGATTTTAAAATGCAGAGATAAATGCAGAGCCTCGTTAGACTCACCCTTACTTTGAAGCAAGTGACCAGGAGAACCTCACTGACAGTTCTTACTATTATTAAAGCTCAAAAATAACCTTTAATGCATTAAAGAAGGAAGGCACTGTGAGTCTGCATAGAGATCTTCAGTCTGCTTTAGCAGAGAGAGATACTGATTAATGGAAAATGAGATGGTCTGTTTTAAACTAAAATGGGAATAGTTTGTTTTTTCCAATCTCATTATCATTTGCCCTAGTTCCTTTTCTGCATAAGAGGGGAGGTTTAAAATAAACAAAAAAAATGCCACAAATGTAAATTAATCTTATGCTGTTTCTCCTCTGTAATCTTTGTTATTGTAATGAGCATGTACAGTAGGAATAAACATAAAACAACAATTTTAAAAGATGAGGAAATCATTTTCAACAGGTACGTTCAAATGATAATGAGGAAATTGTGGGAATGGAGCCTGTAATTGCCTGCTTTGCATTTTAGTGAAAGAGTTGCGGCAAGGCACCTGCCACTTAAAATAGTACAGCGGCATTCCTAGGACACCTGACATTTGTGCATGCATGTGTGTGTACGTGTGCTAGTGCACCTGATGTGCAAGAGGCTATAGGTCCTCCATGCACTAAGTCCGCAGTATAGCATGACCCTGAGAGGAGGACGTTGCATTCAGAATGTCACTAGTACCCATTCTTTGTACTGGTTGCTTCTGTGCATTATATTTTAACATGTCAGAAAATGCCTGTCTGAACCTAACTTCTACAGCTCCTGACTTTGCCCTTTTGCCAATAAGTGAATAAATAAGCATGAAATTCTGAAAGCTGGAGATACTGAGTCACTGTAAATTAAAAAAGAAATGTGTGGGGAAGAAAATGTGAAATTGCACAAGCTTTGAAAGGTTTAAATGTTTCAAAAGTAATTTGCCTTGATATGCTAGCCAGGCTTATGGAAGGAGCTTGATCTTCAAATAAGATGTTAGCTGATTCCATGAACTCATTGAATGCTTGAGAAACAGACCCCCACTCCCAACCAGCTGAACATGGCCAAATATGGTGTCATGGTGTGCAGGCAGTTCCCAGGTTATGATCAAGTTCTGCTCCTGAGAAAATGGAAATTTGTCTTAAAGTTGAATTAGTAAGTCGGATCACATAAAGTTGGCCCTCCACATTTGCAGGAGTTAGGGCACAGGACCTCCATTAAAGTGGAAAAACTGTGAATATCTATAGCCAGAGTCCCCACCACCCATACTTTACAGCAAGGAAATGCTGGAGAGAATTCCCTCTCCAAATGGGTGGGGCAGGAAGACCTGCTTTGGGAGCCTCTTCCTCCCCCCTCTTGCTTCCTCTCTCTCTCTCTCTGGTGATGCTTCAGAGGCTCTTCCTCTCTGCCCCATCACCTTGTCTCTCCCTCTCTCTCTCTCTCTCTCTCTCTCTCTCTCTCTCTCTCTCTCTCTCGTGATGATTTTCTGGAGTAATCCTTTTAAATTAATAGGCTTTATGGCAGGTTGTTTGTAAGTACAGGGTCAGATGTTCATAACTCAGGGACTGCCTGTATTACTCAAAGATAGTTTGGGATGTTCTCCTATGCATCTTATACAGGAAACGATCCCACAACTACCATGCACCAGCTGTTAATCTGGAACTGCAAAGGGCTAAGTAATGTACTAACGAAAGACTGAAGAGGCTATTTCAAACTGCAGGTGGTTAATTTGATCTGAAATGGTTGAATGACCTGAATGAGGGTTTTGGGAAGACCTACTGGAAGACCACCAAACAGGCCCCAGACAAACATGTAAAAGGATCCCAGACTTATATTCTAGATCACTGAAATAGGCAACAAGATCCTGAAATTGTGATTTTATGCCAATTAACATTGTGTTGTTACCTCTAACTTTAAAAACTGGCTTTGAAAAAGAAAACACAAAGCAGCGGCCTTTTGTTAGCAGCTTTTCACAGAGCACTAGCTGGGTCACGGCAAGTTCTTTCTTATGGGATGATTAATACTAAGCAACAGTGAGGAGAGCGAGCTGCCGCTTGGACATGAATCAGAAAGAAAGAAGTCTATACTAAGCTGCTCACACGGCGCACCTGTGCTGATCAGGTATGCTGAACCATGTCCTAATTCAATACCTTTTGGTTTGGGAAGCCATAGCAATCGGCTGGACAATGAATTGGAAGAGGTATAAATGGCATAGATGAGCAACAGTGACTCAAGTTCAAGGAAGATGTACCATGAGAATCTATCAGTCAAAATAATGTGCTCAGTTAGTAGAACTTCAGTAAAGTTTTTTTTAAGTTTCTCACATTAATTCTTTACTGAAAATGCTGAAGATATTCCCAAAACATGTGAACATAAAATGTGAGATTGTTGGGAAATGGTTATACAGCTCATTTCTGTCTGATGAATGAGTACTCCTACTAGGCATGCATGTTATTTTTGATTGGAAGACAGTTGTCTCACCAATCATTGGGCCAGAACAAGAATATAAAGGCCCAGTTTTGCTTGGCTGTCACACTGCTTCATCTCTAGACATCCAGGCCCAAACATCTGGGAAGTTATGGACCACTTTAGACTTGAACTTGCCATCATTTTAATCCTTTCCTTTCTGAACTTAGGTCTTAGAATTTGGGACATTGCCTTATTTCTGAAGGTAGAGGTTAGCTCTAAGTCTGGAAATGATTCTATCATAGAACCAAATTTGAGTAATCCCTTTAATCCCGAATTCAGTTAAACTCTTGTGCCTTTACAGTTTAGGTGCCAAAATTTGATTTAAGATTTAAGAGTTGATTAACAGTGATGACACAATACCAGAACTAGGATGCAGTCCTTTGCATCTTTGGACAGAAACATGTTCTACAGCTCCCAGCTTTGGCTTATAACTCCCATGGCTGGCTTGAGAATGCTGGAAGTTGTACAACTTTTTTCTGTTGAAGCATGCATAAGATTGTAATCGTAATCCCTTAAAACCCTAAAACTTTTTTTTTAAATTAAGGCCACATACTTTGACTTTTGCTTTCACTTTTTAATTTAGCTTTTTAAAGTGTAGTGCATCGGAGTTTAGAAAGCATACTGGGAGCTGTAGGCCTTTTATTCTGTCTAAACATGCATGGGATTGATTCCTTAGATGCCAAGTTTAATTCGTCACATATTTAAAGTTAGTAATCATTTGGCTTAACTTTTCACATTTAAATAGGGCGCAGGAGGAAATTGGTGAGAAGTGTTATAAACTTGCTTTAGTTAGCTTTAAAATGTGCTCAGGAAGGACAATGTTATTCAAACAATGCTAAAAGTTACATCTGTGATTTGCTCTCTATATTTGTATTGCTAATTTTTTCATCTGCAATCCTTTTGGTTGATCTTATATTGAAGTTTTCATCTCTTTCACTGCTAAGAATTTAATAACAAAGAAGTTTCCAAATTATTCTTAACAACACTCATTTTGTTAAAACACAATCTTCTTAAAGTGTCCAACATGTTTCTGATGCTTCCTGGATAGATTTGGCTTAGTTGCTCACTAGAGGGTCTTCAACCCAATTTACTTGAACCCAAGTTTTGAAACTAATGAGGATCAAATTAATGCAGGCTAGGTAGTGCCAGGAATAGCAGGTCTTTTTTTCCCCTATCTAAATTTGCATAGGATTGCATCCTTATTCCATAAAGCCAATTTAGGTTCACTTACACCTTACATCTATCTACCTTGATTGAATGATTGATTGGCTATAATTTTTCTAGCCAAAAAGCATGAGACTACGTACTCCAGTAGCTGGTTCCTTATCTGTACTTCTGTTCGGTTTCATTTAAATACTAAAAAGAAGCACACAGAGAAACCTGGCTCATGGCATCCAAATAAGTCATTCACAGTTAAGACTTCCAAGTGAAGATTTTTGATTTTATGGGATGAAATAGGATAAATGTATGATAAAGCAATACACTCAAAGCAAAAGAAAAGTTAACTGACATTGTGCCAGTTCAGTTGTACACAATGAATATTCATGCAGGAATATGCTGAGGTGAGGCACAGCTCAAGGACTTCTCCACTCTTTCCTTCCTTTATGCATGAGCGGGGGAAACAAACACAAAAACAGCTTGTGTTTGTTTTCATGGAAGAAAACTGTTTCCTTTCTTGTCCAAATATGGTGAATTGTGATTTATTACAAACCAGGATCAAACCATGGTCTGTTAACCCTTGGTTGTTTAAACAAACCTCAGTTTCCGTATTCATATGTCAAGGGAAAATCTGGCTTCTTCCAAATTGCAGAAGGACTATTTAAATGTCCTCACTTGTATGTGAAGGAAAAATAGTAAAGTGGGACATGTGATCACATGGTTCCTAGTAGCACATTCTTATCACAGTAAACCATAGTTTCTTGTTGCATCTGAGGTGTGCCATTGGCTATTTAGGTGTGCTATTTTTTGTTTTCACAAAAGCCCTCTTTTGTCACAGAGTTCACAGTATGGCTGCCCACAGCTGTTCTCTTCTAGGGTTGGCTATCTATGGGGCTATGCATTGTTTTGGGGGAACAATCCACTGTCCAGAGCAGTATCTCTAGGTGAATGATGTGCAAAAAGCTTCAACCATTTCCATGACAGTTCAAAAAGGCTCCACCACTAGTGCCATCCCCAAACTTCAGAATTACTTGGCTTGGAATACAGCTTGGAGCAGCTCATAATGTGTGGGCTGTTTATTAACTAAGCATCATTCCCACACACTTAACCTGGGAATACTTTCCAAATGACTGTGGATGTCCAACTGTGCCTAAAGAACAGCAAAGGGAGTCGCACTGCAGAAGGTCTGTCTGTTTACTGGGATGCTGTGATTGATATCTGTCCACACACAGAGCAAGAGATTCCTGAGATGTGTACGGTTGCTGTACTGTAGAAGGTGAATGTGTTAGCCCTGACAGGAAATGCGGATATGCCTGCATCTGCCATCTGGCCAATCAGTCCAAAAACTAGAAACTGGCCAATCAGTCCAGAGGTGCTGGCTCCTTAATTGTTTGGGCCTTCCCATTAGACAGTGGGTGCCCACTTCAGGCAGCAGCTGACTCACAGCAGCATGATGTAGCATAGAGCGTCATGCGTCCTGTTTCCTTCTGTGTGCTCCTGAAGCTAGTCTATCTTCAGATGCAGACCTGGTGTTGGTGCTGAAATAAAAGCAGCTTCTATTTGTGGAAGGGGGAGATGCCGTGTAATCGTCCATCTGAGGCAGCCGAATGTCTTCACCAAGCCTTGCCCTAAATTTGCTTAGTGGCCAGTAGGACCATCTGAGCACACTTGCTAAAGCACAGATGAGGAAGCCATTGTCCTTAAGATGTTATTGGACTGTAAGTCCAATTATCCCCAGTCATTGGCCATGCTGGCTGAGGCTGATGTGGGTTGTGAACCAACAACGTCTGCAGGCCCACAGTGCCGCTACCCATTGTAGAATTTAAATAAGTTGCGGAATGATGCTTATTTCTGAGTAAACCTACTGAGAATGTCACAGTATCTGGGATGGTATCTTAGGTCAATAATATGCCTCTCCTTGTTAGAATTTAATGGGGAATATAGCACCAAATACTGTTTGGAAGCAGATTTTTAATTCTACTTTCAGTTGGTTACTGAAGAGAGATGCCTCAGAAGCATGAAAGGCGGCTGGTGTGGAAAAGTTCACCATGTGAATCAGGTAATTTACTCCACATTACAGCAAATGGTTTACTTAATTATTTATTGTTAATAACAGTAGCTGTACAGCAGCATGGAGAAAACCCACTAAACCATAAGATAAATTGCACGGCAAATAACTAGGGTGCAGTTAGGTAATTTTAGCTTAATGCTCTTGTCCCATCCCTAATTTTGCACAGTAATGTCTATAGCTCTATAGGTCTAATTAAGAGAGAAACAACATCTACAGTTCCTTAGCCATCCCATCCTTAGCCTATTTAGACAGATCCCACTAATTTGAGCAACTGGTGTTGCTAAGCAACCAAACTACTCTTCTTTCTCCTAGCACCAACCCGGCAACAATATTCTTGAGGCAGATGTTGAAATTCTTCATCTCTTTTCAACCCCCATAAATCACAGGAATCTCTGCTGATCTATGAGATCATCCACTGATTGCAGAAACCCGGCAGCCTTCTCCTGATGGAGGACTATGCAGAGGTCAACTGCAAGACAGTGGCAGCTACGCCTTCCCTCTTCACTGTTAATAAAGCATATACATTTCATTCTGTATGACAGTTAACAGATGGCAATTTCACATCTGATCATTACGCATACCTATCAGCTGCCTGAAACAGCTGCTTTTGTTCTGCCTCAGACACGGTGTTCCTGAAGGAACTCTAGACAAATTCACTCATGCCATTTCCCCCTTGGCTCTTCATGCTGCCCCCGCCCTCCCATTTGTTCTGAAACAAGCATTTCGATGGGCAATTCTCACGGCCCCAATTATCTGGGGCAGGGGTTGGGGGAGAAATCTGCAACTGCCACGATGTATGTGAAAATGGCAGCTGTTTGGGCCCACTAGTGATAATGGAAGGGATGGGCTTGGGCCCTGCCTTGAGCATCCATCCATCCATCCTCCTGGATTTTTCTGGAAACAACAGGATGAATCATGGAGGACACTGATTGTAGTGGCACTGATGTACAATAAGGAGGAATGGTGCTGTTAGACCAATGGCAGGGATGCGCAACCCATGGCCCAGGGCACCACTTGCAGCCTTCTCAGGTTGTGCTCCCCACAAGGGTACGTCCTCTTGCCCCCACTCTGCCAAAGGAGGCCTCTCCATTCCTATCCACACCACTCTTTCCAGGCTGCTGCCAGTGAGCAAAGAGTGCTTTGTGCTGTCTGCGCATGTTTGTGAAGTGACACAACAGCCGAGCAGTAAGGAGGCTCTGAGATCAGACACAAGCCAATAGCCTGCAGAATGTAAGAAAATCCACGCTAGGTCAAACTGAAGAATACGGGCAGAATGGTGCCCATGTCCTGCTTGTTGGAGCCTATGGAAAACTGGCTGGCCACCGTGGGATCAGAGTAGACCATCTGCTTATATCTTGCTCTGGAGTCTTTGATGAGACACTTCGACAAAAGCCTTTCAGAAATAAACAGTGTCTGCCAGATCACTGCTGCCCTTAAGTTTACTAGCTTTCTCAAACAATATTAAAAGTTTAGTGGCACAGGACTTACTTGTGGAAGCCATTTATTTATTTATTAGGGGCATTTCTATGCCGTCCATTATGGTTCATCTCTGGACGGCTTACAGTATAAAACACCTAAAAATACATCATCATAACACACGACTGAGGATAAAAACATAATTAAAATATTTAAACTTTAAAATATTGGGTGAGTAAAAAGGTCTTGACCTGGTGTCTGAAACCATATAGTGATCCATATTTCAAAAGCCATGTTAATTCTTTCTCAGCAGGACTTGTCCTCCTATATGCTTACGAATTTTAATAATGCTTTCAGCCAGTTTACTAAGAACAGATGTCAAGCAAACTGACTTGTACTCTCTCAGATTCTCCCTCTACCTTAGACTCTCACCCCTTTCATGAGAAATTGGTGTTCGTTTGGCCATTCTCCAGTCCTCTGTTACAGAGGCTGAACTTAGGGACATGTTACATAATTTAAGAAGGTCAGCAATTTAATATTTGCATTCATTAATGACTCTAGCATGCATACCAGCTGGGCCCGGTGATTTATTAATGTTCAGTTTGTCAGTAAGGTTGGGAATTGTATCTTTTACCATGCCTTCTCAACATCTACTCCTGAAAATTCACTTCGGGGACAGATATCCATCCCCCATCTTCCGCACTGGAGAGATGAAAGGAATTCATCCACATTCTCTGCAATTTCCTAATCCTCCATTAATAGTCCATTATCATTCAATGGCTCCAATGTCATTGGATAATAATATCAGACATAACCTCATCTGACTTGTCCTGAACTCTTGGCTTTCAATGCCCCTCTTCTGCACTCAGGTTTGCTCTAAAATTCTTCTGTATTTGCCCTCCCACCCTCTGAGATCGGCAGCAGAGGCCCTCTTCCGGGAACCCTCCATGAAAGATATTAGGAGGCAAAGTACCCAGAGAAGGGCTTTCTCTGTGGTGGTGCCCTGCCTATGGAATGCGCTCCCCAAAGAGGTCCACCTGGCGCCATCGTTATTTGTTTTTCAGCACCAGGCTAAGACCTTTTTATTTCAATGATATTTTAATAACTTTTAATTTTGGCTTATGTATGTTTTAATCTGCATCCAGGGTGGATCTGAAATTCATTTGTATTGCGTTTTATATTATTCTTATTTATTTATGTAAGCCGTCCTGAGGCCTTCGCGAAAGGATGGCATATAAATATTCTAAATAAATAAATAAATAAATAAGCCTTCTTATAACCAAGCAAAATCTCCTTTTACCTTTCTTCAACCTTAACTGGTGCAGAAGATTCATGTTTGCCCTCCATTTCATAGAGTAAAGATGCAATTGTCTCTTGTGACCACCCTCTCCAACTCATTGGATGGCTTGGTCCCTTCCCACTTCCAACCTCCTAATTCCAATTCTATTTCTCCTCCTTTCCTCTGAAAGCCAAATACTTGCTGAACAACTTCCTGGGCACCGCCAGTTCTTACCAATTCCCCTCTCTCCCCATTCTTTTCTCTGGGACAGCCTTCCTGAGTTAGGTATTAGATTTGTTTATTATGTCGTGAATAAACAACAGTTTCTGGAAAAGTTTGGCCCTTGTCTCTGTTGCTCGCTGCGTACCTTATGAGGGTGCTGCACTGCCTGGACTAATTAATTACTTACTGGATGAATGCTAACAGACAGACAGATGGACAGCTGTTCTCTGGCAGAATGGAGTCAGAATCTCAGTCAGAAATGGGATCCTTCGGCAAGCTTAACCTAATTCCCCCCAGTCAGGGTGTAACTACATGTGATGGGGTGCCCCCCTCCCTTGCATGGCCCCAATTCAGATTGAGACAATGCCCCCCCCAAAATGGTAGACTCAAACATAAGAGGGATTAAAAGAGAAGAGGGAGAGAGAGATCTGAATTGGATTTCTTCTTCTTTTAATTCCCCCCATGGAGGGATTTCAGGAAAAAATGCTGGGAAAAAGTTTAATGTTCCATGCAGGAAAACCACATCCCAGGCTGAACCAGATTAAGTGAAACTATGACACATGGCGACACAATGCATAATTAAGGAGAGTGTTTAGTTTTGTCCTCAGTCAGGTCCTGGCAGAATGTATTCTCTGAACATAAATACATAGACTGTCAATATGTGCAGGGCCATGGTGCATGAACAGACGCAATAACACCCACACCCACAAAATCTGGGATTTCACTAATGAACATTTCCAAGATAAGAATTCATTTGAAGAGGGGATGAGTGTTGATTCAATTATCATTAGCTGCAGCATTGGCAGGATGTGTCAGTGTAAGAATATTTTGTTTTATGATGTTTAATAATAAATCATGAATTTTAAATGTAACTGAGAACTGCAAAGTTCCATCAGGTTGACTTTCATACAGAGATTTTAATTTTTGCTACTAAGCATGGGAAATATAATTCAGTGATAACGCTAACCATCTATTGCTTTTCAGTTATGAATGACAGTACTTTATGACAGAACATCTTTTATCTAAGCACATATTTAATATCCGATACTTTAAATAGCTATCTGCAATGCAGATAACAAAGCATTTGTATGCAAAGCTGAAATGCTATTAGCTCCTTCCTCCTTCATAGGAACTTAAATGTTATTTCCCCACATATGAGCTACAACAGAACCTTATTTAGGAAAGGAATATGGTAGGAAAAGCAGTTTCAAGGAAATGTTCCTTGGACATATTTGGAGTATAAAGGCGAAAAGGAGTTGCTATTGGATGTATTCATATCTCAGTTATTGTTAAATCTAAACAAGGTCTAGTTTCCAGTGCTTTTTTTGTAAGAAAAAAGGTGCTGGAACTCATGAAATTATCTACCTTTCACACGTAGTCAATCACTGTTCACACACCCACACATATCAGTTGGGTAACGAAACCTAACGGTCGCCGCCCGCAGTAAGCACTCAGCGCGCGACCACATGACCAATCACAAGCCGAGCAGCGTCCCAAGCCAAGCAGCGTCATCACAATCAGCGTGGACGAAGTACGCGTGCATCGGACTTGACACACAAGCAGCCCACATGCACCGTTTTAATGATCTTGCCACTGACCTGCTACATTCAACAGGACAATTCAAATCCACGTGGACCAAACATCCAATTTTCAAAAGTTACTTTTAAAACTTGGAAAATCTGTTGTTAAAAAAGGTGCCGGAACTCCATTCTGGTGCGTTCTATGACAAAAAACGCACTGCTAGTTTCTAAATTCTTTCCGGTGTTTCACATTTTGACACAAGGAACTTCATTGTGGGATTCACCAAATCTATTCCCTAGCCAGAGGGAGTGGCAGGAAGGACTAAGCTTATAAGAAGTGTGGATTCCAGCATCCAAGGCTGCCATTCCCAACCTCCAGTTACTTTGGATCACAACTCCCAGAATTCCAAACCAGTGGCCATGCTTATTGTGGCTGAAGGGAAGTGCAGGAGATATGGAAGATACCAGGCTGGGGAAGGCTGAGCTAGGTTTTCTGGGGCAACGGAAGAGACATGGTGTTTGTTATCAACTCATCTGGCTGTGCCACTTACTTGAACTTGTTGACTAGAAGAGGCAGCAGTGGCCTGTGTGTATTCAATCCTCAAATTCTTCTTCAAGAGCAGAAAGGTTGTGCCCCTGTGTGAATTCTCTGGCCAAGCTTGGAATGGATGACTACAATGGTCAGTGTCTTTTCCTCCTACCACTTTGGGCTGTAGCTTTCAACTTACTGCTTCTGCTGGCTGCCAGGAATAGTTGGAGACTCTTCTGGAAGTGGTTCGGTGCGGACCCCTACTCCTGCGTTCACCATTTCCCCCCTCTTCCTACAAAAGAAGCATTGTTTTGACTGCCTCTTTTGCAGGGAGGGAAAGGATTTTGAATAATTGTCTTCTTGGGGAAGCGTTTTGTTTTTTCAGTTTAGAAGGTGGTTGGGGATCATCTGTCCATCCATCCATCTGTCCATCCATCCATTCATCCACCTGACTGTCTGACTGTCATTTCTAAATGGCGTGTGCACTTGCAGTAGTGCAGGACTTTGGCGAGAGGCCAAGTGTCGCTGTGCTCTCATGGGCATTCGGGAAACTTCTCTTCAAAGTTCCCAGTTGTGCTGCAAAGAAGAAGAAATGGGGTTTTACAAATTTCGAAAGGGAAGTCCAACACTGGGAATGTCTGGTTTGTTGGTGTTTAACAGATTTCTGCCCATTTCTGATCCAATGAGTGGAAGGGAACCAAATGGAGCTGCGTATCCCTCACACCCAGATTTTTAGCTCCAAGGCAGGCCTTGGTTTGTATATTTAAAAAGGAAAAAAGAAAGAAACCTGCAATATCTACAGTTTGCACAAATCACAGTATTTTTCACATTTGGCACAAATCAGCATCTGAAAATTATGTGGACATCAGGAGATATGTGCAAAAGGATGAGGACTGTGGCCTTTGGGGGTTTTGATTTGCATAAATCAGCAGATTTTACACAAACACCTAGGTTTGTTCTAGTTGTTTGGATGCATATCATGTCCTGCCACAAAGAGGGAAGCCTGCAAGATGCCTGAACCTGCTTAATACCAAGCTGGTGACAGCATAGGGGTGGCAAACCAGAATCTGGGGGCCTGAAACATGAAAAATTGTTGGATCTGCAGCCCCAGTCAGATTCTTCACACATATTTACAGAGGGGCTTCCCACAGAGAGCTCCTGAATGCACACTGCTAGTACTGGTCAACAGATTTGCAAAACTGCACAAAGGATGCTGGAAAAATCTGCAATGGATTCAAATGGGACTGATTTTTTTATGAATCTGACTGGACGTTTCTGCTGTGGACCATCTTTTCTCAAATCATATGGATTCTGGCAGACCAGTTTTGTACTTTCCAAAATTTTACATAGAAAAATATGAGGGAAGACAACCCTAAATGCCAAAGACTAAAGTGTAAAATGTAAAATGAACATATGGGGCATATTTGTGCATTGGGGGATTTACAATTTTCAGAAGTGCAAATTAGTGCAAGTGGAAATGAATACAAGTTTGGGAAAATTGAAAAAAAATGAACAAAAGGTATCTGACATTCTGCAAAATACTGATGAAGCAGACTTAACAAAATCCACATATCTCTACAAGAAATCAAGTGTCTCCAACTGGTTCCCCTCTATTTGGCACTAGTAAGGCCCCATCTTGAGTACTGTGCAAACTGGAAAAGGTTCAGAGAAGGGCAACAGGGATGAACCAAGGACTGGAAACAAAACCGAAAGAGGAGAGATTGAAAAAGCGGGGCATGCTTAGCCTCAGGAAGAGGAGACTGAGAGAGAGATATGATCACACTTTTCAAATACTTGAAAGGCTGTCCCAGAGAAGAGGGCCTGGTTTTCAAGCATACCAGGGTACAGGCCACGAAATACTGGGCTCAAGTTACAGGAAGCCAGGTTCCGGCTAGTTATCAGGAAAAGCTTCTTGATCATTATGAGAGCACTATGAAAGCACTATGGCAAAGGAACCAATGACCTGGGGAGCTTGTGGGTTCTCCCACACTGGAAGCATTCCAGAGAGCCATTTGTCAGGGATGTTTCTAACTTGTGGTCATGCATTGAGCAGGGGGCTGGACTCAATGGCCTTATAGGCCCCTTCCAAGTCTTCTAGGCTATGGTTTCTCTTTAGTTTTCCACACTTTAGTCAGGGTGAGAGTTCTGATTTGGTGGAAACATTGCAGTGGAGAAAGGAAGGCAACTGCAGTCTTTGTCAATTCTCCTCCCCTGCTGCAGAGGTTTTGCAAGGGCAATGAGCAGTTCTCCCATATTCTGCCAGCAGAAGAAATCTGAGCAAAGCTTAAAAAATAAGATGCCCCCCCCCCGTTGTTTCCTTTCCCTTTCTCTTTATTTTATTTATGTTTTGTACACAAGATACACTATGTGTGCCCATTGTGGCAACAGGAGAGATTTGGGTTGGCAATTTTAATTTGCCAGTCAAAATGGAGCACTGTGGCTTGTTTACTTCATTGTTTGTGAATTTTTGGAGTTGAGATATACCTCTTTTATTATTTCATCTGTACTGCAATGTTCTGCTTGTAACTGTTCCAAACATTAATGTTTCCTAGCAACACTTTCTGGATAACTTCTATTTAGCTAGGATTCTTAAGACAATCTGCAAATATCTTCCTGTGCGAAGGTAAAATTTGCCTTCTTCCATCAACAGTTCTTAAAAATACATGGAATTGGATTCAGAAACTGCTTTCTGTGAATAGAAGGGATTCACTCATGGAAGGTACTTGTGACTGACTTTGGAGAATGGCATCCTCAGCACAACTCACCCTGGTCAACAAATCCCCCAACGCTTTGCATTTTAGGAAAGGGCTACTGTGGTCTGGAGGAAGCAGGAAGTCACCCAATGCCTGGCACAAGAGAGCCCCAGCCTGGCCATTTGATAGGATTTCTCTGGATCCATAACAAACGATGCATGCTCTGGTTCAAGAAGGAGGGAAAAGAGCCCAGATCCATGGGGGAAGCTGTTGTAGGTTATCGTTGCAGAGGACAGGGAGGAGTCTCCTTTTTGCTCAAAGTGAGCCTGATCACCAAGCCAGACCAGGCTAAGGCAGAGGGATCATGGAGCTTCCCTACCCATGCAGAAGCTCCCATGACTGGACTACTGCCTCCACCAGTGATGAATGCAAGTCTTTTCCAAGCCAGGAAGATTCGAGCTGTATTACATTTCCCAGCATCCCCTGCTGGCTGGAGCTGCTGTGAGCTGTCTGGAAGGCACCAAGCTGGGCAAAGCTGCTGTACCGAGAGCTCAGGCATGGAAGGGTTTCCACAGCCAGGCACATGTACTATGCGCTTTCTCTTTACCAGGGCCTCTGCTTGCCCCTGTTGGAAGCAGCAGAAAAACTGGACGATCTGAGCCCCGTTCGAACTCCCTTGCTTTGCCCCTTGGTCATCTCCTTTATCCCAACACTGGCATTCTAGACCACATATTGAAGTCAGCTCAAGCCCTTCTTTTGTACCGCATCTATCAGATTCAACTGTAGCTGTCCAGATCTTATGAAACAAATACTCCCACAAACATTCGCATTGGCAAGGCAAACGCAGATGCTTTTTATTCAAATGTTCTGCAATTAGGAACTGAAGCCTGCCTTAATTTGCATGGATTCAAAGGAAGAGCATTTTAAGATTAGATCAGGAGAGTGACCCTTCCCAAAATAGGGAGACACAGGAAAATGTGGGAGTTGGCTATGACAGGGATTTCTCTGTTTGTAGGGGATGAAGACAACTTGCAGCTCTGGGTGCATTTGGTAAGGAGTAAGACTGCAGCTCCCCACACACTTTCCTGGGAGTAAGCCCCACTGAGCTCAGTACGGCTTCCTTCTAACAGTAAACGTGTTTAGGATTACACAGAAAGTCAGCCCCTTTCCCACCCCACAGGGGTCTATGACCACTTCCAGGAGTGGCTGCAAGACATTTTGGTGCCCAAGGCAGAGCAGTGAATGGCACCTCCTGCTCCCGCTTCCCCACACACAGGCCACATCCAGGAGCATGCCAATCAAGATGCATAGCTGTACGCAAAGCCAATTGTCTTGTTTCCACCCCCGAAGCAAAAAATCCTACAAGCACCCCTCCCCTTCCCTGGCATAGAAAACACAATAACAACGAACACATTAAATAATGAAGAATCTGCTGCTTTTCCGTGACATCCCAGATGAGCTGCCCAAGGCAGCTGCCTCAGGCTCTTAAGTGTGTGTGTGTTGAAAGAACCACCTCTCCCAAGGACAGTCCTAATACAAATGAAAAAGGATGCATGGATGGGCAGGGGCAGGGGAGGGAAGAGTATATTTGATTTCAGAAAACAAACAGCAGGTGGGGAAATACAAATGGGCGTAAAGCCAACTAGTCCAGGAGGATCAGGGACAGCTGAGACCACCAGGGCTCCTGTTGCTTTATTTCTGCAAATGCCTTTTTTCTCCAGTTGCACAACAAGCATTTTCTTCCAAAATAATTTTCTGCACGCTGGACTCCCTCCATGGAACCTTTTATACTGCAGTGAAATCTGCGAGTCTTTAAGGAGCTGTGGGGTATTGTGGCTTTTGTCAGAAAACAGCAAGAATCGCCCATCCTCCTCCCACCTCTGTTCATCCTTATCTTGCTATGCCCAAATCCCAGATGCCAAGCAGAACCGTGTACCCAGCAGGATCGGGCCACGGGGGCCCTGCAAAAGCAGGTGCATTCCAGAAAGCTGATTGCTGAGCCAGGTGCAGCCCAGGCAGTCCGTAAGCTGTGCAAGATGGATGTTCGGGCATCACCTTGGCCCAGATTCAGATGTTGCTGCTCATTCAAACCCATTTCCCAAGCAAACCCAGTGCTGGGCCAGCTTGGAGGAAAAAATAGGTGAGGGTGTGAACAGCCAGTGTGCCTGCTCCTTCTCCTGCCTGGATCTCGCAGATTATGGTGGCCCGGGGCACCACTGCAACTGCCTTGTGGCAACCGGATGGGCAACTGCCCACAGAGCTAGGCACGCTCCGAGAAAGCGAGGTGAAAGGGCTGCTGTTTGGACACTTTGGACTGAAGCCTTAATGACAATAATGAGCAGACCATGGGGCAGTATCCCTTCTAGTTTAAAAGGCTGGTGCCTTCATACTGCATTCCCCACAGTTCTCTTAAGAGAGTGAGCCCTAAGGTCTCCTAGTAATTACAGATGTACTGAGTTCAAAGGGTAGATGCGTGTCTGCATTAAGGCAACTGGCAGAAGTTGGGGCAGCTCTGAAGATCTGGAGAACAGCTTAGAGGATTGGTGCCCTGTGCCTGGGTGACCACACCTAACACTGCTCAGGTTCTCCAACCACATCTGTAACCACACGCTGACATGTTCCTCAGATATATCTTACTATAGCCATATTCTGCAGCCATGTTCTCCACCACTTTCTTCATGGCTGATGGGAAACCGTCTTTGGTAAACTGGGACCAGCAAGCCTCATCAAAGCCCACCTAACTGCAATTGGCTAGACGTATCCAGACACACCAGTCCTACCTCCTCTAGAGGAATGTCATGAAGAAGTGCTGTTTGATAGACACCTCAGTGTTGAACCAGTGCTATTAAGAGGTACAAAACCAGCACACCTTAGGGTACAACCAAGTTTACACAACTCTCCTCTTACCATCATCCCTTCCATGCCTGCTTACCATGGTTATTTAGACAGAGAGAAAAGTAGTCAACATCCCTCTAGTACCTGCATAGCAAAACAGATTTTATCTGACACAAGTAATATACTCAGAAACCTCCCCATGGAGATGGGCCATTGCTCAGTGCTGGAACACGTGCTTTGCATGGTCTCAAGTTCAATCCCCACCTTCTCCAGGTAGGGCTGGAAGACTGAAGCCTAGGGAGCTACTGCCAGTCAGTGTTGACAACACTGGGCTAGATGGGCCAGCAGTCTCTTCCAGGGCAAGGGGGTCGGGATACCAGAGAGGCAACAGCCCATGGTTTGATTTGATTGTTTATTATGATAGCATTATTTATTTGCTTATTATTACACTCCACTTCTGTGCTGCCTCATTACCCAAGACTTCTCTGGCTGGCTTAAAAGTGCTGAAAATAGCTTTATAATGCTGGGATCCAAAGAATTGCAGCCCCAACACATAGCAAAGCACCATTGAAACTGAGGGAACTTTTCAAAGAAGTTTGTAATATGGAATGGGGGGGAGGGTGCCATCTTGGGTGAGAATGTGTCGAAAGGCCCTCCAGGCATGCCTAAGCCTAATGCAACTCCTTAGAAGAGTTGTTGTTGATTCTAAGTAAGCACAAGGAAATGGCTGTTACAGAGATTCACTCCACTTCAGGAAGGTATATGAGAAATGTTTGTTGCTACCTTGATCATTTTTGGTGGCATCCATTGATATGAAATCATCCAGTCAGCATAAACCATCAGTGGTCAGTAATGTGGCTAATCAGCTGGTGTCAAGCCCACGCAACTGTTCTTAATAATCTTAAATGGAATAAGTACAACTCTTTGTATACAAAATGCTAGCTGGAAGAGCCTTCACAATATTTTCATCCATTTCTCTTGCATCTTTTGAAGTGCCCTCTTTCCATTTTCTGCCATTACATCCTGCTCTCCATCGTTATCCACATGTTGTGAGAGAGTATGATTAAAATAGATTGTCCCTGGTGCAGCGTATTTTCAGTGGATGAACAATTTTGATTTGAAACAGTAGCATAAACCAATGAACAGTGTAATGAATCAATGCTTAGGGTCATTGCAATTAAACAGGAGACGGAGGAGAATGCTATGGTACTGGTTGTTTGTTTCTGTTCTGCTAATATCCAAATCTATATCTTATTATTGTTCATTAATTTTATAGTGAACCTAAAAATAACTAAAAAGACATTTTGGCTGCAATCCAATTCCAATCTATCTGGAAGTAAGCCAAGCTGAACTAAGTAGGACTTACTTTAGAGTAGAGTTGTTCAAGATTTTGCTGTTAGTAAATATGCAGTACACCTTCTCTTCCATGAACTAACAGTTGCAGTAGTAATAGAAGCAGCAGCAGCAGTAGTAATACACAGCAATACTAAATAAGAATAACAGCAATTATAATCACATTGGTAGTAGTAATGAAAGCTGGATGCATTGTACAAATTCATGTAGAGTAAAATATTAAAGTAGGAGCTAGGTTACAAACTGGGTTTAAAGGCTTGTTATATATCTGAAACTGGTGAATATGCCTCTTGATTTAGAGCTGCTTGGTGTTTCATCAATATAATCTTTTCAGGAGGTATAAAGCCTAAACTGAGATGGAGTGTTAAAAGATAGTATCTCTGGGGAGTACCACAGGCAGCATTGGAAAGAAGCTGACTTGTTAGAATGGCTTCAAATGTCTGTATTGCCATCTTTATCACACATTTATCTTGAGTTGATGTGACCAGAGTGTAACATGTAATTGGCACTATCTGTGTAACCTGCATCCAAGCACTTCACATTAAAGGAAGCCTTGGTCACACGTCTTAGATTCATAGAGAGGGCAGGTCTGAACAGAAATCTCACTGTTACCTCTGGGTTTGTCTGCCAGTATTGCAGGGGAAAGACAATGAGGGTTAATCTATAGAAAGGGGGGAAAGAATGAGAATGAGGGTTAATCTATGGAAAAAGGGGAAAGAATGAGAAATTAAGCACAAAAAAGAGGAAGAATCGAAAGGTACTTCAAGGAGGCTGCCAAGTCCACTGAAGGAACAGCAAGCCCAGGGGCAACTGAGGGTACTGGAGCCATGCAAGGGAAGGCATGGGCAGGAGATTAACGATAAATTCATGCTGAAAAGAGGGGCAGGGAAAGGCCAAATAGAGCCCTGAAGGCACAATCAAGCTAATGAAGCATGGTAGGCACACAAAACCTTCTAACTTGACATCAGCATTGGTCTATGGCTGTGAAAGTTGGACCATAAGAACAGCTGAGCGCCAAAGAATTGAGGCCTTTGAATTTTGCTGCTGGAGGAGACTCCTGCGAGTCCCTTGGACCGCAAGGCGATCAAACCGGTCAGTCCTAGAGGAGATCAACCCTGACTGCTCTTTAGAAGGCCAGATCCTGAAGATGAAACTCAAATACTCTGGCCACCTAATGAGAAGGAAGGACTCCCTGGAGAAGAGCCTAATGCTGGGTAGAATAGATGGCAAAAGAAGGAGGGGACGGCAGAGGATGCAGTGGCTGGATGGAGTCACTGAAGCAGTTGGTGTGAGCTTAGGTGGACTCCGGGGGATGGTGGAGGGCAGGAAGGCCTGGAGGAATGTTGTCCATGGGGTCGCAATGGGTCGGACACGACTTTGCGACTAACAACAATAACAACATAGACAGAGGGGAAAGTCCCTGGCTGCCTCAATCCTGCACAGACAGACATGAGACAGCCATGATGCAGATGTGGAATGGATGCTGCCTGCTTCATGGATTAAAAATGCCTGCACACAGCCACATTTTATAGCATTATCAGTGGAAGTAAATGGGCACCTGTGCTTTCTTTCCTTTCTCAGTCCTGAATGCTTTGCAGTCAGGAGGTGTGTGATGCACAACGCCAACAAAAGCATGGATGTGGAAGGGCAAAGCACCCTTCCTGCACTTTGCAGAAAGTGGAACGGATCTCATGCTTTGGAGTATAATCCTCAGGCTTGGCTTCCATAGAGAGCAATATTAGATATTACTGCCGTAAGGCTCAGTGTTGAAGGAGGAGGTGACACCGGGAGTGAGCCACCCCTTCCAGCCCCAGTGCAAAGTTTGATTCTGGAAAAGCCCTTGAGGGCTGCACTCCAGTGGTGGGTGGGTTGAAGGCAAAAGAGGCCAAAGCAAGATTGCCAGCTGATTTTATCCTAAGGCTCTTACAGCCACTATCTAAACTGAGGAGGAGAATCTCCATTTTTTAGAGTAGGGGAAAACTCTGCGGAAGCATGGAAATCCCTAAATGGTCAGTGACTGGGCAAAGTGGCTTGGGGCCAGGGGAAAGGGCAGGCTTGAGAATTTCTGCCCTGATCCGAAAGGGTAATTCTAGACACTACCTTTCTTTACAGATTGTGGTGCTTTTGGAAACAACCAGCAGTAGATATGTGCATACCTTTTCCTGATGTTTGTGCCAATCTCTTTGCCCTACTGAAAAGATAAAGATAGACAAAACCAGGGAGAGAGGTACATTCTTGTGACAATTATCATTTTGGACTGGCTACTTCACCTATTAATTCAGGGAGTATTAACACTAATTGGCTTGCTACTGTATCCTGTGTAGCAGAATAGTGTCCATATCTCTTCCCCTTCAAATAGCTGACTGCTTTGCTGTTGCCGACATAACTTCACTAGCTGCATCTATTAAAGAAGCTATGGCCTTCAGAAGCTCATGGCACAATACATTACCTGAAGATGTCAGTCTTCCATACTGTAGTGGAAAGGGCCAACGAGATGCATTTTTAATCCAGAGAAGAGAGGGATGCTATTTCCTGGAAGTTTTGCTGATCTTGGAATCAGTGTTCAACTGGTTGTTGTTCCTTTGCTTTACATTTATAGCCCATCTTTTCTGCTCTTGCCAAGGAACATGAGGATTCCTCCTTTCCATTTTATCCTTATAAGAGATGTTAAGCTGAGAGTCCGGATATAATTAGACTGAGAATCGGCGAATTGCCCAAAGACACCTAGAGAACTTCATGGCTGAGTGGGAAGAAGAACCTAGCTTTCCTGAGGCTTATCCAGCACTCTAATTACTACACTGCACTGCTCTGGAATCATTAAAACACAAATGGGGGGGGGGGAGACCACACACGGATCCAGGGATGGATACATCTTTGCCTCCTCTTAATTAAGTCAGTGTTTCTCAGAGTAAACCAACAAGAACAAGAACAACAGCAAATACCTTGTGCTGTTTGGATTACAAACATGATCTTGCAAAGGTGAGTACACAGTCTGGCCCAGTATGGATCCCTGTGATGAAATATGCAACAGGATTTGTGATTTCCTAACAAAGAGATAGGTTTGCATTCAACCATCCTCATTTTTCAACACCGTTAGCTCAATAATCCTTGTATAATTTTACACTGAAAATTGGCTTGGTAAAGTTGCCCTCACATCCAAGTGCCCTTTTGTGTGGCACAGCAAATCCAAGAATTTTATCTCTTCTAGTTCATTATGGATCATATTTCTTCAAATGGTCAGAACACACAGTCAGTAACCTCTTTTGATTTTTAGGGCAGTTCTAAAAAAAGTTGCAACCTTCATTTTAATTGGTTTGATCTTTTCATATGATCAAAGGATGCTTCCTGGCTCATTTTGTTAGAAGATGATGTATCTTCATCACTGCATCTTCTAAAATCTCACCAAAATCTGGAAATTGAGGCAGGGGGTGAAACCCAACGGTGCTTTCCATTGGTGAATAAGCTTCCATCAGTGAAGTGAGGACAGACACTCCATACCCTGGAAGTTTGGAGAATCATTCAGAGCAGATTCAGACGCCAGAGGAGTTTCAGGGAGAGGACAAGAGGGATACGTTCATCTGTAGAGGTAGCAGCTCGCTCACACAGTATTGAATGATAGCCAGTGTACACAAATGGGTTCTGTGTGTTTCACACAGAAGTGGAAAGATTGTGACCTTCAATATGTCCTTGGAGTGTAGAGGAAATGGTGAACCGTTATGGAAACTGCAGTCCAGCAGCAGTGGGAGCACCACAAGCTCCAGGTGAAAGACGGTAAGAAGAACCCTCATGGGATTTGCTCAGTTGTCCTCTTTGCCCCAAAGAGGGATAATTGGTTATATGATCTTCATTTTTTATTATGGTTATTATTCATTTTACCTTAATTTACTTGTTGTGCTGTTGTGGATTATATTTCCAGTATCTGCCCGGGATCCCACTGAAGGATGGAATAGAACCTTCTAAAATAAATAAATGAATATAATTTTTATTGTCCTGGAGGGAAAGCTCATGCTTTTCCGCTGCCAGTGTTATCACTGTGTATTCCTTTGCCTCTTAAGGTAGAACATTCCACACGAGCATTGAATAGCACCCCCCAATGCGCCCCACTGAGGTGGTTGCAGATCCCGGGGTTATGCCCCGGTGTACAGTTCTGCAGATTATACATTTATTTTTAACCTGTGGCTTCACAAGAAGTTTGTGGTGAAAATGCAAGGCACACAAATGAGAGTATTGGCGCAATGTCCAGCAAGTGTTCCCATGAATATACGCTCTTGAATGCATGGCTGAATACATGTTTCTGTAAACTGTTGTACTCTGATTCCTGGTACACTCACATGCCTTCAGGAGTTTGGCTTGGTAGCAAGTATTATCTGAAAAAGATGGTTTCAATGTAATCAAAATGTTTTATTCAAAGCTGCTTTTCTAGCTGATTTGCTCAATGCCCCAAGATCCCCTCTGGTCAAAAGAGCGATGCATAGTCAAGAAGCTCTCTTGTTAGTTTGTCATTGTGTTATCTTAGGAACACCGTGAAAATGTAGCCCAACCCTTGGATTCCAATCCCCCATTTCCCTTGAGCTGGGAGAGAACTCAGAGGCAGGCCTGCATGAAGACCCATAAACAGAACTGAACACAAACCATGTTAATAGACTTTCCTAATTGCCAACAGTTGCCCAGAGTCTGAATCAGCAAAAAAAGAAAAAGAAAAGAAAAAGAAGAATAGTGTCTCACATACAGGTATGTGCCATGGCAACATTTCCCTTTCCCTTTTTTAATTTTGAAAGGGGGACAATTACTCTTCTTCCTGACATTAAACCTAGACAAAAACTAGTTAAGAATCCCTTTTTATGCCCCACACACTTGTGGTCCAAATGTACTCCCAAAGTCCTATCTATTGTTATGCTGATTTGGGAACATTTAATGCCCCAGGAATTTTTATAGAACTGGAGGTTTATAGAAAGAAAACTAAGAAAGGCCGGTGTCTGGAATTGGTGGGCACTGCAAGTGACAATATCCTAGAAGAATTAGTTTGTAAGTCTATGTATGTATAAATTACACAACCAAAGGTGACCCTGGGATAGGAAAGTCATTCCAAGAAAGCTGTTTGACCCCTACTAGTTCTCTTCATCCTCTCTTGAAGTCGGCTTCTTTCATCTATCCGTATGATCCTAAATCTTTAAACACTCTGAAGAAGTGAATCACTATGTTGCCATGGTATCTCTCACCTAATGATGTTCACAGCTAGCAACATGTGCAATATGAACCCTGGCAAACTATGATGTCAATCCAAGAGGACCTCTAGAGTCCTTCAGCTTGGATTGCCAACATTGTTTCCCGGGCTGGGTTCCTCCCTTCCCTCATGCAGCTGGAGTGGAACAACTTGCTTAGGATGCCAAGGAGCAGGAAGGGGAGGGCATAGATGAAGGCTGTGATTTAGGGGCATTCAACCTCAGGCCCTTTGGCCCAGCACCACCCACCTGAGGTCCTGATCCACCCTGGGGTTACCAGTAGCCCAACTCCTTCCCCAGCCATTTCCCCAAAAGCACAGATCATTCGGTGATTTCCCAGCTTTCCCGGTGGTTCTTCAGAAGTTACTTTCCCAGTTCTAAGTCCTGGGGCTTAGTTATCAACAGTAGGAGCATCAAACTACAATATGCTGGTCTTTTGGCATTTTAGCCCTTCCTCTTTTCCCTCCAATCTCACCCACCACTGGAATCTGCTCCCCTCTACTCCCTGAGTGCATTTGGCCTTTGGGCTGACAGATGTGCACCGCTGCTGCTGGACTGGGTATCAGGTCGGCGCAGCAACGCTCCTTCAGACCTGAGGCCTAGCACAGCAGGGAGCATTTGACCTCCACTTCTGGCAAAACATGAAGACAAAGCTGGGAGTTCTCCCAACCTCTCTCCTAACTGGGAGCAATGGCACTAGGAGTTTCGGGTGAGAGGTCCCACCATCCCCTCCTTGTGTCTTGAGCAAAAGCAATTTCCAGGGCACCTACTGTCCAAACTGAGAATGTAGGTCCTACAAAAATACTCTCTTCTGACCAGAATCTCTGGTGGGAGTCACAGCAGTTCACAAGGTACCAGGGAAGGGGAGAAAAGAAAAAGTCCAGCAAAACATCTCTGCTTCCATCACTACCGCAAATGCCTGCTGGCCAGAAAAGGGCAAATATTGGAGATTGTGCCTGAGTAGCATATGAGGACAGCATCAGAACACTGTTGGAGTCCTGATGCAGGCATTCACTCACAACCAAATCCAGAACAACCTGCATTAATATTTCATTTTTTTTTTGTTTTTCTAATAGCTTGGTTAGCTTAAACCCTTTCCATACTGAATTGGGAGCAGTTTGCATATTAGTACTCATCTCTGTTTTCCCACTGGCCACTTTTCCCATCTTCCTCTTCTACCTGTTATACCAGCAAGACTTTGAATTTATTTCTCACCAGACAGGAAACAGGATGATAAAAAGACCAACTGGGGAACTGGAAATCTCTCCGCTGCTTTGTTACCTCAGCTCTGGATCAAGAAAGCTTGCCCCTTCTGCATTCCTTACGCTATCGAGGCTGTCAGTAACTCAGGCTCACAGCCCTGAAATTTTCTGTGAAAGTGCTGGCACAATCACTGCCATGAGGCTTTCAAGACATATTAATTGGGCCATGTTCAGCTGTGACTATAAATTCCAGTAATTTCCCAAAGGAAAATGAACACCTGTACTCTCACTGAAAGCCAAAGAGGCTGCCAGCTGTACTCCGGCAGTGCTGGGATTCCATCTGAAGTGAACTTCAAACAAAATGGCAGAATCTTCCTCAAGTGAATCAGGATGCAGGCTTGTGCTTAACCATCTATATGTGTAGTCCAGTTGCTGTTCTCCGAAGCGAAGTGACCTGATTGCCACCTCAGTGAAGGACCTTCCCTCCCTTCCAATTATTCTTTCCAGCTTCCCATCCATAACATTTTCCCACATTCTAGATCTGTGTTTCCATCATGAGCACAAGTCTGAAAATAGGTAGGATAAAAGGCAGCTAGCCTGGGTTTGACTCTCCAACTTGTTCTCCCATCCCAGTCCTGGCATTATGCAAAGACCTGGGACTTCTGAGACCTGAGTTCAGACTTCCATCCAATCATAAAGGTGTTGGGCTAGTTATTAGCTTTCTACCTAACCCATCTTGCAGGACTGTTGTGAGGATTAAAATGTAGAATGGACCGTGCATGCCAGTCTGGGAAAGAAAGTAATCAAAATTAGATGATTGATTGATAGATAGATAGATAGATAGATAGATAGATAGATAGAGTAGCTGAAGGGAAAAGAGTGGAAGGGAAGGGAACAGGGAAGCACCCCTTCTTGGGCCCTCCTGTTTGCAGAGGAGATACAGTAGAAGTGTTTTGCAGATTTGTGCTAGAGGTGGAACTTTCATCCTTGCAAGACATGATTTGCTCTCTAAAGTTTCTTCCCTGCCACATTGTACTATAGTGACATGGAGTCCCATGGTACTCACAGGAAGAGGGTTCCGATATTGATATGTTAACAGTTTCATTAGTAATCACATTTATCAGACCAAACTAAGGCATTTTGTGAGCACTTGCAAGTTGTTAAGCGGGACTCAGTTGCCGCATGAAAATTAGTCGTCAATTGCTTCTCAAATGAGGTTGGTGGAGGATTAGTTTCTTTCCAGTTTAATACATTATTTCTTTTTAAGAGACAGATTTCATCCCTCCACCCTCACCCGTCTGTGCGTGCGAGAGAGAGAGAGAGAGAGAGAGAGAGAGAGAGAGAGAGAGAGAGAGGGAGAGAGAATGCTACTTTTCATACTGCAGCACAGCAAGCCCCAGGCAAAGATGGTCTTTGGCACACCGTTCACCTTATTTTGTTAGCAACTGCCAATGTCTACACTAATGGGCAGCCACCCAATCATTATTTTTAATCAGGGTGTTCTATGAGCGCTTCCTCAGGCCACCGTCCCCAAGGGAGCCTGAGCAGTGGACTGCAGCTCCATCCAGCTGAGTTGCCTTTACATCTAAAGAACGAGAGCAATGTAGGGAAAAGCAGGCAGAGCTTACTTGGGAATAGATTTTGTATATTTAAGGTTTGGAGAGGACTTTGTTGATTGATGGTGTAGTGTGTGTGCTAATAATGAACACAATGGCATTCTCTGCTCACAGGAAAAGCTACTCTAATCCCATAGTTGAAAAGCTACTACAGCACCTGGGTTTCTTCTCCCATCTCTCCTTAGAAGCATGTCCAAGATGATTGCATGCCCTTTGAGCTGGGAGTAGCACACCTGAAGTACCAAGATGTGCCAGTCCCAGACTCAGAACAGGTGATCCTGTGCTGGCCAGTGCTGGCTGGGGGCGATGCTGCAACCAGAGGTCCCCAGCCTTTTTATTTTCCCATTATTTTAATTTTTAGTGGTTTTAACTGGGGTTTTATTATCTTGAGTTGCTGGATGCTGTGCTCGTTTTGCTTTATTTTATTTGTTCTTCTATTGTAAGCCATCCCAAGTCATCAGTGGTGGACAGGTTAGAAAAGCTTTAAATAAATAAATAAATAAATAAATAAATAAAGGCTGGGGAGGGCTAACCTATCACAATAATCCAAACACAGACAATGATTTCAAAGTAAACACCAGGAGACATTACTCCCAGGAAGGTAGGTGTAGAATTACAGCATCAGTGGCAATGGTACAATGTACCAGGAACGTTAAAATGACATTCCTCACATGATTGCTCTGCTTTTGCCCCACAACAAGCATAAGAGCAGGAAGAAGACCCATGGCTGTTAAGATCCCACAATTAAGCTACAGTGCAGGATTCACACATAATGGCCCCCGACATTAACAACAATCCAAGCCAACCCCTTATTTTGGGTTATCATTGCATGCAAACATGTTTGCAAAAATTCTGAGTAAATGTGTACAGAGTTGTGTTGCAAGGAATATTTCTAGTCCTGCTCTTCATAAATTGCAAAAGTCAAGTTTAGAATCTGTTCACAAAAGACCCGCTCCTCCCAGAGATTTGCAGAAGCTTTGCAGCTACTTGTGGGGATGCTTGGATGCTCTTGTACTTTAATACTTCTGCAGATGTGATAATTGCAGCAGGGCTTGTCAAGCTGCACCTGCCAGAATAATTCCCTTTTGATGGAACACCAATAATGCCCTGTCATGTTTGCGGCAATATGCTGACTTGGCTGCAATTTGCTGGTGCAGACAAAGATGGGACTGTTAGTCCTCCAGAAATGGCATATTGACCAAAATATTGCACTGAATATATATGCAAGAAAAATGCAGTGATGGATGGAGTGTGTCTAGTTTGGAAAAAAACAGTTACCTTTTAGCTGAGAAAGACTACCATCCAATTATGCAAAGATGTTGCTGTACCTGGAGATACTGCAGGGAGCACAGCTAAGCGCCTGAATTTTCCCAGCGTCTAAAGAAGCTTAACTGCCCTGACTAGGAATAATTCTTCAGCTCTGCAACTGGAAAAGCAACTAGTTTTACAGCTCATCTGTCACAAATCACATTACAATTGCCTAGTTATTGATGATGCCCATTAGCCACTGTAGCAGAGGTTTAGTTTGTTTGTTTTTTTCAAGAGTTCAGTTTGGAAGAGCACCTTTCTCTCTGTATTGGTAAATGCTTATGAGCAGTAATAAAGATAAGTAATAAGCTGCATGGCCCCAGTGGTACCTTGGTGGGATGTGGATGACTCACCTCCTGTGTTGCTTCCCAGGGCACCTGATCAGGACGGTTCAGTCTGAGCACCTTTTTTTCGGATTCACTTCATCCACATGGACTTGCAGCAGCTTATTCTCGCCTTCCCAGTACGGCATGGTTCTTTGCCCCACACCTTGAAGAAGGTGACCCATTAGGCTTGACGCAATCGGGAACCCTGTGTTGCTGGCTCATAAGGCTAGATGGTTGGCATATCAGTCTAAGCTAGTAAAATCATTGAATCACAGAATCATAGAATAGTAGAGTTGGAAGGGGCCATGAAGGCCATCAAGTCCATCCTCTGCTGTTGCTAAAAGGTGCTCCATGCCACCAAGTCCACCTGTACTTCTAGTGACAGTGGTGGATCCAGGAGCACTCCAAAAACAAGAACCTGATCCTTTAGGAGAGAACCTGCTCCAGAACAGGCTGAATATCTGGGTAGGTGAAGCATGCACTAACAGCACCTCCCTCTTGTCTGGACAGAGTCTCTGTTTATTGGCCTTGATCCAGTAAGTTTAGTTTGTCAAGTCCTTTTCACTGTGTCACTGGCCAGTCCATCTTCTTGCAGCACTTCCCTTTCAAGGCAAGGAGTTCTACCTCTCACTCCAGCTGTGTGATAAGGCCAAAATATGTGGTGCCCTTTGGCTGGGAGGAAGGGACATTGTCTTTCTCACATAGCCCCTCAAATAGTTCAATGCTCATCACGGCCTGCTCCCCTCTGGCTCTGCAGATGCAAGATGGTGAAGCTCGGCATAGGATCTCTGGGGCTGAGAGAAGCAGCTCTCAGTGGATGGATCCTCTAGTTCTGTCCCCACAGTGACTGGCCAGAATACTTCTTGCCTCGCCTCGCCTCGCCTCGCCTCCTCTGTGGGTTGCCTCCTTCATTGGTCCTTCTCCTTCACTCCTCCCCTCTTCTTTCCCTCTCCTGCAGAGCCTCTCTGTCCAGCTGCCACCGCTGCTGCTGCCATCACTGCCGCCACCTGCTCCTCCCTCGATACCTCCTGCTCTGGCTCTTCATTCCTTCGCCCGTTCCCATGCTCTTCCTCTGCTTTGTCTTTCCAGCTTTGGCCTGGCCATAACCAGACCTGAGAGCCCTTCTGACATCAGCCTTACAGCCATCACTTGGAGTCCGGAGGGCTTAGCAAGTCTTGACAGTTTATCCACATGCCATCATTTAAGGTTGGCTTTTTAAATCAGTATTATTACAAGCACATTTTGTCTCAGATAGGGAAATGTGAATATTTGAAATGTTGGTGAATTCTGATCCAAAATGAACGGAAGCAAGATTCTCACCCACCACTAATGATTTCAGAGAACGTGGGGCCTGCCTAGGCTTTCTCCCTGCAGATGTTTACACTCATCATGTGGCTGCCGAAGGACAGGCCCAGAGGAAGCCCTGTGGTGCCAGAAGCAGAGCTGGGGACACCGTCCTCCTGGCCCTAACCGAGATGGAACCCTTGTTGTGTGAATAGGTGTACTTCACACAAGCAGTAGAGAAAGCAATAAATTCATTCACGCAGGAAAGCATGACGGAATGATTCTGTGTAACTTGAAAAGGAACTGGAAACGTCCTGTCAGGGCAAAGATGTTATTGCTAGTTTTCTCCTTGATATTTTGCAGTGCGCTCATTTCCCATTGGGGGCAATTCACTCATGTACCTCCCTGATCTGTATGCAGTCTGAAATGGTACAGTCCACATAATCTGCACTACTCCAGGGCCAAACTAAATGTTTACTTGCCTTGTGTGGCAACTTGGAAGGATTAAGCCTTCCCTCCTGCTGTTGTTATGCCAAATTCCACCTTCCACTGGCAGAGAATTACAAAAAGAGGGGGGAAATCATTGGAATCTGCAGAGAATCCCCCCTTTTTTCTTTTGAATGATAATGGGAGTGTGAAAGCTTAAATCCCCTTTCCTGAATACAGAATATGATCTGAATTGGGGCCCTCTGCAGTTACACAGACGTAAGTCAGTCAATCTGATAAGTACATCACAGCTGTGCATGAACTAAGAACATCTTATTTGGTTTGGGATTGTTTTGGCTTCTGGTTATTTCAGATTTGCCAGTGCAAAGTGTAAGTTCATGTGCAAAGAAAATGTAGAACTTTTGTTAACAAGTTACATAATTATAATCTTCCAAACTCATCTCTTTTTCCAGAATATCATGAAATTAAGGTCCTAAACAAAGCCATCTCTGAGAGTTTCTGAAACAGGAATGAGTTCATGCATGACTGTGTTCTTGCTCTTTGGTGGCATCGCTGAAGCTGGCACAATTTGATTTGCATTCTCAGAAGAACAAACTTGTTTTGTTCATTTTTCTCTAACCATCCACTGCGTGCACCCATCCCTAACCATCTTTGTCCTTAACTTTTCCCCATTCCAAATACTCCTATATTTCCAAACAGTTTCCTCTGGTTTGGTTATTTTTAAATCCCTTGCTCAGCGTGTGCTAAAACAGGGTGGGTGGGAGACTTCTGCAACATAAAACTTCATCTACTGTAGCTTAATTGGATTCTTGTGCCACAGTAGACAGTCGCTTGTTAAAATTTACACTCTTTATAAATAAGTAATAGGCTGCTAATAATAACTACTTTTCCATTAATTAAAGGCTTTTTTCTTTTAATAACAGCATAGGACCTTCATGTGACCTATATGAATCACTTTTTTTTAACTTCTTGTCTCGTATTAATGATGTTCAAACTCAAAGCATGGGATAAAATAAGTGTGTGGGAGAAGGTTATCTATCTGGGCTATAATTTCCATTTTGCTGGTGTTCCTGCTTTGCATGTAGAAGGTTCTGAGTTCAATCACAGCATCTATAGATAGGTTTGCAAAGGCTCCTGCCTAAAATGTTGGAGAAATGCTGCAGTCGGTGTTGACTGCACTGGCCTTCATGGCCTGAGGTTTTGACACAGTAAAGTCTGCTTCCTTTATTCCGAAATGTGTGATTTTAAAACATTTTTCAGGCAGTGATGCCAGTGTAAAGAATGCACACTGGAGCCATCACTGAAAAATTGAGGACTGCAGAAAGTCATCGCACACATAATGTCTGAAATCCAGGTTTGCCATTGAATGTGCACTCAAAAGGGAGTTGTATGCAGTCCCAGCTCCCTGGCAGGTGCTGTTGGGTGTGGTTCTTGCATACACACATCTCAAATTTAAGTGGATTTGCCTACATGTTAGATTATACCCTGAGATGGAAAACTAAACCATAGGGACCTCAAAACAAGGAAGTGTTTTAATAATGGGAGACATCAACTACCCCTACACTGGCCTTACAAAAGCATTTTCCAGTTCTGACAAAGAGATTTAATTTCTCAGTGCCTTAAATGATGGGCCCTAGAATGGTTTTTTATGGAATAACCAGAAAGGAGTGTATTCCAGCTTTAATCCTTGCCAAAGCCTAGAATGAAATGCACGAGACTTCCAAAAAACTTTTGAGAGAGTCCCTCACCAAAGGCTCCTGAGCAATCAAAACATTCATGGAGTACAAGGGGAAGTCCTCTTAAGGATCACTAATTTGTTAAAGAAGAGAAGACAGAGGGTGGGAATAAATGGCAATTTCTCCCAGTGGAGAGATGTCACTAGTGGAGTTCCACAGGGTTCTATATTAGGACCAATTCTTTTCTACGTATTCAATTCATTAATGATCTGGAATTAGGAGTAAGGAGTCCAGGTTTGCTGATGACCCAGAACTATTTCGAATGGTCAAACCTAGAAGGAATGGTGAGGAATTCCAAAGGGATCTCACAAAGCTGGGGGAATGGGCATGCAAGTGGCAAATGCAGCTCAATATAAGCAAGTGTAATGCAATGCCTGTTGGAGCAAAAAATCCTGATTACAAGTACACACTGATGGGATCAGAATGAGCAGAGACAGTGCAAGAAAGGGATCTTGGGGTGGCAGGGGATAACTTGATGAAAATGTTGACCCAGTGCAGAGCCACTGGGGGAAAAAAGGGCAAACTCTATGCTAGGCATAATTAGGAGCAGAATACACAATAGAACTGCTAAGATATTACTCCCCCTGTATAAATTCTTGGTGTAACCATAGCTTCCAAAGGTTTAGACTTGATTATCAGGCAGGTTTTACAAAAATATGAAAATCAGGAAGGGGTGCATAATGTAGTGACATGCATGATGTCATGATGCAATATGTGATTCCAAGCTACGAACACAAGAAGCAGTTTGATACTGTGCATGAGTGAAACCCACATACACCAAATGAGAGCATGAATGAAAGTAGAATTCTCATCTGAGATGTGTTACTTTTGCCCTTCTCTAGGGATATGCATGTTTTGTTAACTTTGTTCTGTCTGTGTTTTGCAGGTTGTCAGGTGTCTTTTATTCTTTGTTCTCTCATTGACAGAATTGAATTTAATGCATGAGAATTTCATTCCTGTCTGCAGATACACACTTGCACTAATGTACATTCACATAAGTTCAACTTGCATTAATTGTGACCCCCCCCCTCCCCCGGAAAAAAAAACCTGTTCCACAGCTCTGAAGAATTTATGCAACTCAGAGAAAGAGAGAGAGATGGTCTACCGTGGGACCCACTCACTGTGGATTTTTCTGATAACTCTTCCCATTACTAATTTTTACAGCTCTGACTATCAAAACACTGCAAGGTAAGACAGGGATAGCTGCAGATAAGCATCTCTATGGAGCCTTCATAGGACAGAAACCAAAATTATGGTAAGTGAAGACAGGAAAATATAGCACCTACTCAGCACAATTCCATCCAAAAGCCAGCCTGGTCCTACTTGCAAGCTGAAAGGCTTTCTCCCTCTCTTCCCTTCCCAAGGTTCTCTTTCTATATTTGTTCAGTGCGCACACATTGGATGCAACGCAAGCTGAAACTCCATTCATTTCTTCAGCACCTAATTTTTGAAAGAACATGACTGTGGAGTGAGCCACTGAATCCATTTCAGCAACCCATCTGTGGAAATTGGGTACCCTGAAGCAAAACCCATGAAGTCTAGAAGAAACAAGAAAGAATATAACAAAGATTTGTTAGACAGATCTTTTTGCCATATGGCTGAGGCAAAGGTCGAATAGCCCTTGGCTGTGATTTTTCCAGAAAATCACAGTATACAGTGCTGTGTTTCTGTTGAAGCAAGTCAGTTATTCAATATCTATAATTCTAAGGAAATGTTGTCATAGGACTCATTACATTTCCTGCATTGCCCAACAGTGTGTATTCTGAGGTGAAATTAAAAGAGAGGATTGAAGCGACCCTTTGTTAATGAATTCCATTTCTTTTTCCTTCTTTTTCTTATATTACTACTTACCTGAACTTCAAATAAGTCTTTAATTTTGCTTGTCTTTAGTGTTTGAGGCTGCTCATTGCATTAGGGCATGATCTCCCAGCAGGCTCTTTTTATGCTGAGGTACCCACATTTTACCTTCAACTGATGAATTGACAGGAGTCTATTTAGACCCTCCACTGTTAGACACTTCTAGTAACTGAGCTCATCAGTCCCCCTCAGTCTCATTACAATAATTACTCCACTTCTATATGCACCAGCACTAGTCTGTAATGACCGAATGTTAACTCTGCAGTGTTGAAATTCCGAAGGTAGATTCCTTGGGGCAGGGCCCACATTTCTGTACACAAGAAGCAGTTTGATACTGTGCATGAGCCTTCTGTATCTCCAAAAAGCTTTTCCCAAACACTGACCATCCGGAAAGGCATGCGATGCAGAGTGGAGGGGTTTTAGTCATGGGGCAGCAATTGGAAGTCAGGAAACTGCCCTTGTGTGAGCAGGATACATTGTAGATTCCAAACTATAAAATCTCCTTATATTCTTCTGCAGGGATAAATTAAAGAATCCAGAAAAAATTATGATGATAAATAGACTGTGCTGTATTAAATTCCACATACAGGGTTTCTTCTATATTCATGTATTTGCCTTTGCGGAATGGTCCTATGAACAATGTTTTATAACAGCTCCTTGTTATTATTGGCACATGTTGATTGACAAATTAACTATTTATTACAGCACTGGAGACCTTTTGTTGATTTTTTTTTCTAAACCTGTGACTTGAGTGAGGGTATCAGGGAAAGTTGGGATGAAATACTGGAAGATGCCGAGAGTATTTGCATTTGAATTCGAAGTGTGGGTCCCTACATTCTTTAGATAGCTACTGACTCTGTCTTAAGAGATCAGTTATTCTGGACTTTGCACTCCTTTACCAAGCAAACTTGAAGATAATTCACAAAAGTTTACATTAGTGTGTCTGTGCGTATATAAAACATGGAGCTGTCCAAATTTCGTGCAGCCTAGACACTATTAAAAAGAACCACATACGTTAATGATCAGAGGTGTATGCTGACTGCAAATTGTGACTCATGCCCCAATTTGGCATTTCAGATTCTGCTCAGTTTAATTCAGAGTCTGCTTTGAACCCAGGTCCAGATTCCAAAACTACTCCCATATCATTGTTGAAGACCTAAAAAAAAAAGTCCCTCTTGTTCATTGTCTGAGTTTGAGAGAGACAGGCAACACTAGCAAGTAGTTTTATATAAAAAAGACTATAGTAGGTGCGCACTAACAACAGAGAGTGAGCCCATCTCCAATCAGGACAGTCATCATGCACAGCGGATTAATACATTTAGCCTTTTGCTATGATTAGAAACAGAAAGAGCTGAAACAGAAAATATTCAGTAAATTTTGTACATGGTTATCTTGGTCTACACTTCTGGTGTCAAAACATTGCCTCCAGGCTTATCTTTACAAAGTCTGACCCTTCCTGACAGACGTTTATTTTATATTTTAGACCTTCTTCTGTTTCTCTGATAGAGCACTAAGCAACTGACCCTTATTGCATGGTCATTAGGAAAAAAATACATTCTCCATCATCATCATCATCATCATCATCATCATCATCACTGTGAACAAGGGAAGGGAGGCATTTGCAAACCCTTTTCTTATGTCAGAACAAGCTCCGAGTCAGGCTCTGCTCGGATGCATACTCTGAAGAAGCAAGTGTTTTCTCACATCACGTTGCTTTAGGACTGTGATTCCTTCTGTTTTCATAAAAATCACTTGGACTCCTTTTTATAGAATTCAAGCAGAGTAAATGAATAGAATATCCTGCCAATTTTATGAAAGGGTTAAATAGAGCCATTATCAGCATTTGCTTTATTAACTATCATTATTATTTCATTTGAGATATAAACAAAAAAGTGTCAAATTATTATGTCCTTAAGACAGTTCTCATCTCGCTGAGCTTGGGTTTACCAATGAAATGTCACTTGAAGGTTGCATGTGTTCAGGTCTGTTTATCACTGCCACCTGCCACTTTTACTGCAAAATGAATTAATATCTTTTTAAAACCTGGGAGCCCAATGGAGCTGGGTCTGCGACATTATTAACCTACATCACTCAAAGGCATCCAAGGTTATACTGTGATGTCATAAATACTCATGCGGCTCCAAATGAATGGGTAACCTTGACAAGAAATAGAAACCTTCGCAAACTGGATGCTGCAACAATTCAGTGAAAATTCAAAGTGACTCAATAAAACAAAAAAATTGGATGTGCTGCAGTAGATTAGCCTTGCCAGTTGGGAATGATGGGGTTGCAGTCCAGCCCACCTGGAGAGGAAGGCTAAAGGAGGCAGCACCACTTTAAATCTTCACTCAACCATGATGAGCTTCGTGTGACCAGCAGCTCTCTGCTGTCTCTCTCAACTGCAAAAGGATGGGAGGGAGTCACTGTATTTACTTTGGAGTCACCCCACTGAATTCCTAGTAAGGATTCCATTGATTATAGCCTTAAATATATCTGGAACCTGCTTCCCTGGTTTACAATAACTAGCTCCTGACAGTCCTTCCGAAAGATGCAAGGCTGAGTTTAAAAACTACATTCTGTGCCTTAACCCAGCTGTAGAAAACACTTTTTTGGGCAAATCAGTCTTCTATTCAGTTTCCGCAAACTTAAAAGATATGCTATATATGGGGAAAAGCCCTATATCCAACATCTGGGGCTGCACGTTCAGTGCCACTTTCTGGATTGGGCCTGCCACCCTTATTCAGGGTGAGGCTCTCCAGCACTCCTTTTCTCCTCCAATAGTTCATCAATAGCAGATTTGAGCCAGATTCCATGTTAAAGGAGACATACGGAAGTAAACTTCAATTTGACCAACTTTAGGTGCAGTTATACCTTCAGGCTTAGTTTGAGAAGGCATTGACTCAGTGAAATGCACATGCTCTCAGGAATTGTTCATGAGCACATGCCTATTGCTGAAGGAAGCAGTTAGATCCTCCCTGAACAAGTTGATCCTTTTATTCTGGTTCTAGCATGATGTGAACATGTGGCTTCGGGTGCACACAGAGCTTGCTGAAAACCATGGAGCACTGAGATGTGCATTACCAGCTGCAATTCATTCACTGCTATTCAGGGACACATGTTCCAATGCACACTGAAACATGTGTCCCTGAATAGCAATGACGGCTGAAGGAACACATTTGCAGAGCCTCAGTCTGGAGAGCACTAGCCCCGTAGCTTTGGAAATGGTTATGTGTTCCTTCGGCCTCCCCAGCTCAAAGTGATAGCCGTACGTAGGCTTTGCTGACCTTCAGGACCTGTTGTACATATCTGACGGATCACACACCCAAGTCACACCATCGCACAATCCCCAGTTAGCCGGAATGTTTTGGCCCATTTAAATGCTATGTCAAAGTTACAGGTCAGAGGAGGAGGCATCTGTGAAGGGCACGTGGAAAAGGCAGGTAAAGGAAGAGGGGAAACACCTCTCACCCCACCAGTCTGCTCTTGTACTGAAATGGGGTGTGGCTACTTAAGCCCAGGGCCACATTTAATCCTCCAGGGTCCCAGTCTGGCCGTCTGAGTTTCCGTAATGGCCATGCCCCCTTTATTGAATCCACTGAGCATTTGGTAGCTTCCTGGTTCTTGTGCAGCTGGACAATGCCTCTCCCAAGGCTTGGCTATGGGCAATGAGTGCTTTGATTAGTATTTTGGTAATCTGTATACTTTGACCCTTTGTCTTCAAGCCTGAAGAGTTCTTCTGCAGTGGAATTTGGTCTTTGGATTGGAAGGGATCCCACAGCCCTGCTGTAGACAGTAGAAAGTGATAGAACCAGCTTCTAAGCTGATTGAATTAGAAAGAATGCAGTGTGATTATTCCTTATACAATGTAGAACAGGGGTAGACAAATAGTGCCCCCCAGATACTTTGGCCCACAATTCCCATTGTCCCCCACAGCAGGTCGGAGCTGATCGGAATGTTACAAATAATAGAAATAACCATGCTCTACAGCAGCGTGGGCAACTTTTGGAGGACCACATAGTGGCCTACCTCATGGTTATTTCTATATAGTTCTTCTTGATCACATTTGAATGGCTTGTTTTATTCTCACAATCCAGCTACACCTTCCTCGGCTGAAGGAACCCCCTATAAAGACCTCACACAACAAACACATTCATTGTTTGAATGTTGTTTATTTTTGAACCTCTAATTGATTTTGGAAATCTTACTTGAGAACACTCAGTATGAACAGCAGTTTGTTAAAACATGTATTTTAAAGTTGATTTAGAGCTAAATAACCGATACTTGTGGGTAAATTGTGTAAATTATTCAGCCTTTCTGGCCCTAGATAAGCCATGGAGGAAATATTTGACTGGTCTACGTTTTTGAGCAAACCAACCTAATTCACATTTCCTGGATTAACAAGTGAAATAATTATCCTTTAGATTGCACAATTCTAGAATTTTCCAATTCAGCTCCTAGCTCTAGTTTTGCATTTAAAATCCATAATTAGGGAAAGGTGCATGCAAAAATGTGCATATGTTCCATATAAAAAGTATATATTAAAATGCCTTATAAATGTGTGCATTAGGGGAAATTACAAATGGAAGCAAATGTGGTTTTCATGTATTTTAAAGCAGATTTTAAATACACACATTTTGTTTGTGACTTTATGAAGTCTTTCTAGCTATTGCAAGGAATATTTTTCTACTATGTATGAATCCATTGTTCTAATGCAATTCTAATTCTTCTAGCTGCAATTCTACTTTCCCAACAAGCAACCCTCTGATGGTGGAGACCATGAGATTTGAGTTCACAAATTCAGTAGCGGATGAGAGAGAAAGTTGTTGACTCAGACTGGTGTATGGTGCTCCAGTCCATCAGGAATTTGTTAACTGGAAGAGAGAGGAAACCAGTGCATGATTTCTAAGGCAAGAACCAGGATAGATTAACAAGGAAGGAAAAGTCAAGGGAGCAGGGGAAAGGAGGCAACCCCCTGCCATCCAAATGAGTAAATTGGCTCTAAAAATAATGATACAGATCCAATAGCTATGCAGTCTACAGAGGGAGTTTATTTCTTAAAACGGGCCTGTTGTTATGCAGCCCAGGACTCTGAAAGAACTATAGGCTTTAGAATGTCTTTTCTCTGCTTTTACAGTTTCCCCGGAGTTGCGTCACAGCCTCAAAGAGGGTTCACGGTATTCTAATCGCTCTCCCATCTTACAAATCTGAGGCAAAATTTCATAAGCTGTAATAGGCTTAAAATTGCACTTTCCCTCAAACCCACAGATACCTTATGCTTCTTCTGGGACGTAGCACAGGCATCACTTTCTCCCTTCCTGAGGATGACAAATTGTTTTCCAAATATCACGGTACAAATGCAGAAGTGCTACTACAAAGCAAGTCCTATGTAGGCCCCATGGGGGGAACTACCTGCAAAACTGCTCACATTATCAAACTTTTCACTTCCTGTATGTAACTCTGCTTTGCCATTTCAACCTCAAGCCATGCATAGATTATCTTCCAGCCCAGCTCTGCCACTATGTCAGATTCAAAATGGTCTGCTGAGACATTTTCTCAGTATATCCGAGAAAGCCACAGAACTCATCCCCACCCCCAAAGTCTGATTATAATGGTGTACACAGCATAACCAAGAGTCCATTAACACAGGAAAGCCCTTTATGTCCCATTCATAGCGAGGAATCTTCACTTTCCAGAATTGCTGCTGGCAGTTGGCAGCCACGCCGGCGTGAGAACGAGGCCTAATCATGGCGACAATATTCTGTGCCTCACCAGACCTGCTGCCTTTGATTGCCTCACTCTTTCAGCCGAAGTCTTGTCAGGCATCTTGTAATGCATTTTCTGCACCTTCTGCTGACAACACCTTTCCTTAGCGTTGATCACTCTCACTTGGACATTTCATTCTCATGACGGGCTTTTATATGTGAAACAGTTCCCTTAATAGCTTATTTTTTTTCCTTTTCCAAAAGGAAGTTTTTATCTCCCACAAATAGCTTCCATGATCATGATGGGATGCAAGAAACTCTTGAAAATACATATTGAGAAGGTAATGCAGATGAGGTCCCTTGAGTCAGCAAGGAAGAGAGCAGGTGGATCAGATGGGGATAAACTCCCGTGATAACCAATCACAAGTCATTAATCCCTTGATCGTAATAGCCTGCATGAATATTAATATTTAAATTGGGATTTTGCCACGGAATGTGCATTTGTGGCAATGTAATCCAATGTTAGAGTGGAGGATTACAGGGAAGAAGTTTGCTCTTGGACTCCTGCCATGAAAAAGGCAGTTGAATTGGGATGGCCAAGTTTTCTGTCTCGGCAAATGAGGGGAAGAGAGTGAGGTGCTGCCAGGACAGATCAAGCTGTGCACAAGCCTTTCTCCCTGCTCCTTTCCCTACCCAAACACCTGGGGCTCAGACAGCAGCCTTGTGACCTCACAGCTGCAGCTGGTCCACTTCTTTCCACAGCACTTGTGAAGGTGTTCCAAGGTCAGAGTCCCAGAGCACATTTCTGAGGTCTGATCTTGGACTCTGCCATCTCCTATGCCAGGAAAACCCCAGTAAACAGCTGTTCATTGAGCGGATCACTTGCAAATTGTGCAAAATGATTGCTTGATGTTTCATCAATGGGAGCTCAGGACTGCTATGTAATACCTTGGATATTCTCTCTGCCTTCTGTAATGCAATAACCACCAGAGTAGGGTACCTGAGTGTGGCATTTGGTCTGCATTTTGAAGTGAGCCAGCCTGATCTGCTTCTTCCAGATGAATGTGCAGGTCAGAATGGAGTTATCCTTTGTTTTTTTGCATTTCTCTTTTTGGCTCAAAACACATGCCAAAATGCACTTTTAAAATTTATTGTAAGAGCAAATTTAGAAGAGCATACAGTTCAGGATGCGGCCCTTTGGCTGCTAAACAGATTGTAAATGGCCACAGGAGAGGTCAGCCTGAGCTCTCAATGCACACAGCAAAATGATCCAAGGCTGGAGTTGGGCCTCTGATCTGGGATGCCCTTGCAGGAGGGCAGGAAAGAACGCACTGGCTGCAGCTCTAAGGTTACAAGAGTCAGAGGTTTGTGGCTAGGAAGGCTCCAGAGAGGAGAGAAAGAGGGCTTCTCCACAGCATGGACTATCCTGGCAGGGCAGAACAGTGACACAGTGAAGAGGACTTGACAAACTAAACTTACTGGATGAAGGCCAATAAACTGAGGCTCTGTCCAGACAAGAGGGAGGTGCTGTTAGTGCATGCTTCGCCTACCCAGATATTCAGCCTGTTCTGGAGCAGGTTCTCTCCTAAAGGATCAGGGGTGCTCCTGGATCCTCCACTGTCACTAGAAGTACAGGTGGACTTGGTGGCATGGAGCACCTTTTAGCAACAGCAGAGAGTTGGACTTGATGACCTTCATGGCCCCTTCCAACTCTACTATTCTATGATTCGATGATTTTACTATCATAGACTGGTATACCAACCACCCAACCTTAGGAGTCGGCAACAGATGATTCCAGATTGCATTGAAGCCTAATGGGTCATCATCATGGGGCAAAGAACCATGCCATACCATGACAAAAGACTTTGACCTCCCCAGTAGACCGTTGATACCTTTTTCAGGGCAGGAGAAGCACTGAGATTACCTTTCCCCATGCTCTGCCTGCCCTTCATTGGATGCCTGCAATCCTTCATGTGCAGAAGGTCACAAGCAACCATATTGGACTGCACTGATAGAAATGCACATCTAATGATGAAGGTCTGATTTTATGCAAATGAATAACATCAGCATTAATTTGGAAGTGGGGTGGAATAGTCTCGTGAATGATCATGGGCGAAACTGAGATGGTCTGGCCGGAGAGTGATCCAGCCATTCTAGCCCCAGTCCCCCTGGTGCCCCTTTGTGCTTTTACTGTGTTCTGTTCTGTTACACTCTGTTATCACAAAAAGACAAAGCCTTGCCCCCTTTTCCTGGGGGTTTCACAGCTTGCCATTTTTCTACAAATCTCTGGATGTCTTTCCCAAGACTAATGAGAGCAACAACAAGATATGCTGGCCAGCTTTCCCCAATTTGTTTCTCAGCCAAAACCACAAGTCTGTTATCCTAAGCAACTTCTTTATTACCAGTTATACCATGTGTAGCTTTATTTTAAAATAATCCCTTAATACTGCATTGGAACAAATCTAATATGTCCTTAAGTAAGCCCTTCTTACAAAATGAGAAGTCAGAGTGGTCCTGGCTTGCAAAATTTCTGTATCTGTGACATATCCAAAGGACAGATGTGGCAAGATCTGCTCCTGGTTTCCCAGATTGCTTTAATTCCCTGTTTTGAGCCACAAAAGCCCCAGTATCTATCTTTTCAGAGATATGTACGAGGTGAGAGATAAACACAGTGTGAATACAGATGTCATAGCCACTGTGAAATCTTGCCTTCTGCTATTTCTAATGCTGGGCTCTCTAAATATACCTAGTGAAATGTTATGACACAATCTGAATATATTTCATGTTGTACACATTTCCCCATCACTATATCCATACACATCAGGTGGCTTGCAAAAGCAGTTGGTTGCACCCAGTGTTAATCCTTTTTTAAGCAGCCCTATTGAAGTGAATGCAATTTAAATTGTTCATGAACAAGCCTTGCTCATTTCAATAGGTCTACTCTAAAAAGGACCAACAGTGGATAAAACCCAAGGCACAAGCATATACATCACTAACCTCGGTTTCACGTAGAGAGGGCTCTACAAAATCTCATTAGTGACATAGACATCGTACTTCCGCTGGTCCAGGAAGATATCTCATGGCTGCTTCTATCAAATTTGATTTATGTCAGGTAAACTAATTGGTGGTGGCTGGGTGTGGAAGCTCCTGTGCGTGCTACACAGACAGATGCAGCTGGAATTCAGCAAGCTGCGCTAGTTCAGCCATTTGTCACCGTGGCTGTCAAAAGTAACAGTGCTAATGATAGCATCCCCACACTGGCTTGGCAACCAGTCTGGAGAGGCTGGTTCAGCATAGAGGTGACTTGACTAGCAGTTTAGACCCCAGTTTTAATCTTATGTTTACAGTGAAAGGACTTTGCAATTCACTACACGGGTGGATGCAAAGCTTGTTAGTATCATCACTGCTTTTTTCAGCACAGAACTTGTTTAAGCAAGATAGTTGCTTAAGCTTCCCAAGCATAGACTACGAATAGCACTCATGAAATTGACATGACTGAGTCAGGAGCAATTTCACTGTTGCGATACAAGAAACAAATGTTGTCAAACTCCTTATCAATCCCATCTCTACAAGGAGCAGACTTCTCCAACTCCCTTCAGGATTGGAGAAAAATCTGCAGTTTTACTGCAGCACTTTTTGCCTTTGTTGAAAAGTAAGATCAATGCACAGTGCATGCAGATTTCCAGGAAGCCCTCCGAAACACTCTGAAGACTTTCTGTGGATATCAGATATTGTGTGATGGAACAGTAGAAACCTCTATGGAAAGAAGGAGTCAAGTTCTGTATATCTCTAATTAAACCTGCTGTGAAAACTTTTACTTCCATCGCTTTAGCAGGAGGAAGTCTATATTTCACCTTGACTGAGTCTATCAAAACTTTGCTACAAGAGCAAACATGAGGGAAAGTAGAAATGAGGCAGCCAACTGATGTTTTATGAATCATGTTTCAGTCTCTGATACAGGGTCTGAGTTCCAAACATTGCCATCTCTTTTGCCTGAACATTTAAATGAGGGGGAATAAAATAAGCAGTTACACAGAGCGCTCTCTGTGTCTTCATACCCAAACTTAACCGTCCACATACTGATACAAGAACTTGGTTTTGAGACAGTCCAGTTGTAAACCCATCTTCCCAAACCTGAACCTCGCTGAATTCAGGGGAGCTTACTTCTCCAGGAAGGTACTTCTTCTGGTTTTGGCAGGTCCTTCAGCATTTCCTTTTATGTCCTCTTTGTTCTTATAACTTTTTTTTGCAAGTCTTTATTTTCCCCTCCACATCAGAATCCAGCTATTAATTTTATTCTTGCTGTTGGTTATATTTAATCTCTAGTATCATCCTTAATTTCTTTCTTTTAAGTATATTTCCCTCCTACCCATAAGTTGATCTGACTATACACATTGCCCTTCTAAACAAATGACAACTTCATGTAAGCCTTCCATTCAATACTGTGACTTGAACTGTTGCATGATTTCTGTGTTTAAATTTGCAATGGAATGGATTCTCTTACCTACCCAGGCTCTTGAAGCATTGAAGGACTCTACTCTTCAAAATTTTAACATTACTTTTTCTCAGAAAACGGCATTCTGCATTTACAAAAAAAAAAAAACAAAAAACAAAAAACACTGCCCTTGAACATTTCTTTACCTTCACTCAATTTTCCCTTACATGAATTTATTCCATTTTGGTTGCCAGTGAATCCAATACACTTTTTCATATCCAAAACCCCCTGAAGGCTTTTTTCTCCTTCTGTTGCAGAGAAACTCAGTTTCTCTGATAATGTTCTGATTTGGATTTATTTCTTGAACTGAATACCACGGAACAACAATGTACCTTCTGAAGGGAAGCAGAATAAGTCACAGTGGGTACAACCCAATTTACAGAAGACTAATTGAAATGACTATTGCTTCAGTTAGTCATGCCTAACTTAAGCTCCCTTATTTACTCTAAGTAGGACTTATGTTGGATTTAACCCAGTATCGCTTCTAAATGAGGCTTTCTGCTACAAATAGTGGTTTTGCTATATAAATCTAGATTTGCTAAACCTATTCCAGGACTTGGCTATCTATTCCAGAGGCTGTCTTATGGTTTGCCTGCATTCAAAGGGAGCAGTGAGGGCATTCCAAAAGCAGGCAGGTCATGGAGAAACCAAGGTATGAGCACTTCTCCATGACATGTGGCATCCTGAATGCATAGAATTATTTTTGCATACACCAGGGAGGAAAGGATTAGATTCCACTCCAGGGATCTGGCCAGGGCAACTTCTTCTTCCTTCTCTTTCTCCTCCTATATTTTTATTTACTTAAGTTATACTGATAATTTTAATCTTATATTTGTAAACCAATGTATTTTTTGTATTTTGTAATTAATGGTAATTTATTATGTGCCATTGTATTTCATTGTATTTTATTGTGTTGTATGCCGCCCCTTGCCGAAACCTCGGGGCGGCTTACAACACA